>NW_003307551.1:2072307-2092768 GCF_000143455.1 Volvox carteri f. nagariensis | reverse complement strand
GGGGGGGGGGGGGGGTAAAGGAGGAGGTGGGGGGGCTAAGGGGCAGGCGGTGGCAATCAGGAAAGGTCACTGCAACGCTCCCATAGGGCTGTAGCGCATTGCTCCAGGGCGCTCATTGTCCACTGGCTGTCGATTTCCTGTTGCACGGCATCATCAGGAGGGCATACTTCCAGCCAATTTACTTAGTCGCACCCAATCACACATCAAACCCTAGTTGCCACATTGGTTCCCACATTCACGTACAAACTGGCCCGTACAAACCGACAATTGTCTTCCGTGCCTGCAGGCAGCCTATAAGCGAGCAGCAGTATGCTGCCAACGTGGAGCGGCTCCAGGGGGGCATCGCGGAGGCTCGATTGGTACGACACCTATGTGGTAACCCCGGCCCTGATAGGAACCTGAAAAGTGTGTGTGTGTATTTGCAAACGGCTTGGTGCATTCTTTTACTTTCCACCGTAATGATTTCGAGGATTGGGAGGTGGCTGCCCTCCCTCCGTCCCTCCCCTCTCCTCCCCTCTCTCCATCCCAACATACAGGTCGTACACACATACATACACACATACCGCACCACCGACACACACTTACTAGGCCGGGAATTCGGCTCCCCCCCACACACACCGCCGTCTTTTCAGGAGTACGACACTGCTGCGGAGCAGGAACGCAAGGCGCAGATGGCTTACGAGGCTGCGGCGGGGCTCGTTGCGCAGGTGCTGCTGGGGCCGGGGGGTGGGGAGCGGGGGTTGAAAGTGTGTAGATGTGAATGGTGCGTGAGAGGGTTGTGCTGGCCCGTTGTAGTGATGACCAGCGGGGGGAGATGGGTCGTAAGAGGAAGTGTGTGTGTGTGTTTCGGCTCCCTCCCCTGCCTGTCTGCGGGCCGCTGCTGCCCTGGTCCACTTCTCCCTATCCTTCATGCCTATTCCCACCATCTCATCTTCCCCTCCCCCGCACACACACGCACACACACCCGCAGGCCTACGCGGCGGTGGGGGAGCTGCAGCGGCGGCGGCTGGAGGCGGAGCGCAGGCAAGAGAGGGGCCCGGGGAGTGTGTTGGTTCGGGAGGGAAAGTGGGGGCGCTGTGGAACGTCGCAGGGACAGTGGGGGCCGATTAGTCGCGGCGCGCGGCTCACGGGGAGGTCTCTCGGGCCATGGAGCTCAGGACAGCATCGCGAGCGAGCTTAGCGCTCGACGGCTTGCGCTTCTCCAGCTTCCCTCCGCCTTACTCCCCCCTCCTGGTGGGGCCGCCGGGGTGGCTTTTGCCTTTCCCCCTCTCTCTCCCTGTTGTCCTATGTCCCTTGCATGTTCGCCCGGCCGTACTAACTACTAACCACTAACTGCCGCAATGGCTTTGGCGTTCCGGCGGGGCAGGGCGGCTGATGCTGCGCGAGCTGCGGCTGCGGAGGCGGAGCGGGAAGTCCGGGCGGCTGAGGCGGCGGCAGTGCAGGCCCGGGAGGCGGCTTGGCGGGAGGCGGAGCGGGCCCTGAGGGTCCTGCAGGGCAGGATGGCCGCCAGCAACCGGATAAGGGGGTAGGCGGAGTGCCGGGGGGGAGCCGGGGGGGAGCGCCCTCCAAGGGGAGGGGATAGGGGCAGGGGTACCTGCGTGCGGCACGTGCGTGTGTATGGTGTTGATGTTGGGGACGCCCCTGGAGGTGCGGGGGGGGGGGGAGCCGGCTGTGGCGGGTGTGGAATGCAGCTGTAGCTGTGTAGGCGCAGGGATGTATCTGCCTCTCGGGCCCCCTGTTCCCCTCCCCCCTTTTCCCGGGCCCCCCGGGTTTCCCCCGGACTCCCCGACCCGAATTACTGGCCACTGCCGCCGGGCTCCGGCGGGGAAATACACACACACACTCGCCAACTAGCTTCTGCCTGCACCACTTGCTTTCCACTGCGCTGTACGACTCCCCCCGTCACGAAACCCAACGTCCCGGCCGCGGCGGTAGGGACCTGCTGGCGGCTGCCTCCGACCTGGAGCGGGTGGTTTCGGAACTGGACCAGGCGGCAGCTACCACCGCTGACACTTGGGACGCCGTACACTTCACCACCAACACCTCTACCACCGCCGCTGGTGCACAGAGCGACATTGGGACCCACCCCTTCGGGGCGGGTACGACACCGGATACGACGTTGGGATTGCCGTACCATGAAGACGCGCGTAAGTACGGCGAGGGTATCCATTGTAAAATGATATCTTATGCGAGGAGGCGAGCTACCTGAAAAGATTACTTTCCCAGTGATTACGTCATGACTAGACATTACGCAGACGGTGGCGAATGTGGTTTTAATAATCAAGCTAATGCCGTGTTGTCTTCAGTGGCGGCAACGGAGGCGAGCGGTGGTGGTGGTGGTGGTGGCGGTACTCCGGAGCAGTTGTTGGCTGCGGCCAGGTCGGCGGCGGCTGCGGGGCGCGAGGCAGCAGCGGCGGCCGGTCGGTGGGTGGCGGGCTGGCGGGATGCGGTGTCGGAGCTTGCGGCTGTCCAGAGAGACGCCAACCCTCGGTCCGAGCTGCGGGGCAGGTACGGCACCCAGAGGTGGGGTGGTGAGGGGCTGGTTGCCGGGTTGGTTTCTGTTTGAATACTCCTGTCCGGGAGGGGGGATGATATGCAAAAGGGAGAGGGGGGAAAGGGCCTTATGAAGCGGCGCGACGTAGCACCTGCCCGGCAGACCCCGGGAAAGGGGGGCGGCAGGGAAAAGGCCGGAAGGCGGTATTCCCTGCACCAATTTGGGCTCCCAAAACCGCAACCCCAAGGCGGAATGGCGGCCCCTCCATCGGCCCTCTATCCCTGACTCCCCCTGCCCTTAGGTGCCGCCCGCGTTGACTGATCCTCGTACGACCTTTTGACGTGCCGTACACGATCCAGTGTGTCGTACGCACCGCGCCACCCCACCCTGCTCCACATAGGGCCCAACGTGAGCTTGCGGATGTTGAGATGCAGCTGGCAGAGGCGGAGGCGGATGTGGTGAGTGGGTGGAAAGAAGGGGTGGTTCACCTTCCCACAACCGCCTTCCCTGGGAACGTAACGGTTCGTATCCCCCCGTTTTCCCTATATACATACACATACACACAACCTGCCACGTGCCCCTGATGTCGGACATGGCCGCCTTGACAGCCCCCGTTACCTCTTCTCTTAACCCCCCCCCTCCTGGCCCCTCTCCCCCCTCCCGCCCCCCCACCCCGAAGGCCGCCTCCAACGCCCACCTAGCCGCCCTCAGTCAGGCTGATCGAGCGCTCGGTCGCAGCGGCATACCCAGCCTGGTGCTGGAAGATGTGTTGGCGCAGCTGCAGGTGGGTGGGAAGGCCATTCTGTACGGAAGCACGGGCAGTACAGCTGAGCTGGAGTAGCGCTCTGTGCATCCTCCTGGCCCTGGGGACGCACCTTTTGGCGAGGTGGTCGCCTGGGTTGCCACCTAGGGCCGCTGAGCCCTCCTACTTACCCCGCCGCACTCCACCACTCTACCTGCACCCACATGCACACACGCAACCAGGCCTACACTGCCGGCTACCTGAATGAGCTGTGTGACGGCTTTGTGCTGGAACTGCGGGCCACCAAGCCACCGGCCGGAGGGGCAGGAGGGGGCGACGGCGGGGGCGGGAGCGGGGGCAAAGGCGGAGGCGGGCGCGGCAGCGGAGGCGGAGCCAAGGAGAAGGAAGAAATTTCAAAGGCGAGGCGTGGGCGGGAGGTGTTGTGCGGGTTCAGCCGCCAGGTGCTCTGGAATGTCAGCAGTTTGACCTTGTACGGCCCCAGGTTATATACGAGGCCCACTTACCGGCCCATCTGTATTGCCCTCCGGGGAGCCCTTCACCGCTTGTCTGCCGCCGCTGCCGCTACTGCTGCTGGGTAGCCCCTTGTGTACCCCGAGTTTGATCATCCTGCTGCCGTACTCTTTTCTTACTCTCCCCTGGAGCCCTCCGTATGGCGGTGGTATATCCGCCTTGGTCTTCGTATTCAACGATTGTTTGCGCCCTGCCCCTTATCGCCGTGTCCATCCCCGCCGCCCGTACAGGTCATCAAGGTGCGCAACCCCATGGACGGCTCCCTTAGACAGCGGGATGTACGGCAGCTGTCCGGCGGGGAGAGGCGCCGTGTGGCCCTGGCGCTTTGCCTGGGTTTTGAGGAGCTTGCACGGCGGCGGCGGCGGCTGATGTGCAACGTGATGGTCCTGGACGAGGTACGGCACTGCTGTACGGAGTCAGGACCTGAGCGGGCCGTGCGTCAGTAGATGTGACTCCCGGCCTCCCCTTGTGTTCCCGCCTTCATCACACACCGCCTTCACACCCCTTCCCCTCCCTCGCTCTCCCTCCCGCTTTCAGGTTCTTCAGCAGCTGGACAACACAGGTTGTGAGCGGGTGGCTCGAGTGCTCCGAGACTTGCCGCACGCCAGTGTGCTGGTAGTAGGGCAGACGAACAGCAGCGTTACAGCCAACTTTGACCGGATGGACGTCGTGGTCAAAGAGGGTGGGGCGTCGTACGTGAGGTTAGGTCCGTGACCCCCCGGGGGTACTGGGCCCGTCCGCGAGCAGCCGCGCGGGGGGACCTGGACTTGGCCTGGCTTCATGTGACAGCTTGGGCATATCGTGAAACATTAGCGTGGCCGGACTTCTGATATTATATTGGGTGCAAGTGAAGCGGGGCCGGGCCAGCTGGGTGACCAGCTGCCGGACTTCTGTGTGTGTGTGTGTGTGTGTGTGTGTGTGTCTCTCTCTCTGTGTGTGTGTGTCCACATAAGTACCCACTCGTGAGGTTGAGGCACCCGTAGCCCCACCCGCACCCGCACCCGCACCCGCATTGGTGTGTGTGCAGCATACGTATGTATGTATGTGAGTGTGGGTGTCTCTGTGTGTGAGTGTGCGTTGCACATGTGCCCTCGGTGGTGGTGCCCTTACCCCCGGGGTGCCTCTGCTGCAAACCTGCCGCCGATACGGACCGGGGGCGAGAGGGGAGACGGGAGTGGAACGCAGGGAGGGGAGGGGTTGTCAAGGGCTTCCTACACCTCCCTGCTCAGAGCTACGTGGCTGAGGTTATCCAGTTGTCGCACACACACACACACAAACACACACAGAAGATGAAATGATAGGATCAGAAGAGGAAAACGCAATAACAGCACCTGTCGCAACCAAACGAAGGCCAGGCGTAAGCAGGCGGTGGGCAAGTAACACCTCCGCCTTGGGAGCAACCGATTTTCGGCAGCTGGTCCGTCGCTTGGCGTGCGGGGCCCCAGCCCACATGGGGCACGTATCGACGTACGCCGGCGGAGCCAGCGAAGTTCTTCAGGCGGTCGTTACGGGGGCGTAGGAAGGGGATAGGAAGGTCAACGGAGGGGTGTGCGGCATGCGCTAGGACCTGTCCAGGGGGGGGGAGGAGGGCGGATGCTTCCCCCTTCCCGGGCAAATGATATCCCGTCTCGCTGGTCTGTACTGATCTATAGCTTGTTAAGTGGCTGGGGTATGGGGATGTTGGGTCTTGAGGGAGGGGGGTGCCGTAGATCCGGTGTCTTCTCTGGAAGAATCCCTCACCTTCAAACGGGGCCTGACATGTGCCTTCTGGGGCCTTCTACCCCTGACGATGAGTAACTCCCCGCATCAACTCTCGTCCAGTGTCATGCTCGTTCCTAATCCCGCTATACCATGTTGTCGCGCCGCGTTGCGTAGCCACCGCGGCGCTTTTCGCTCCACTTTCCTTCTTTGAAAAGTTCATTGCTCATTCCGTATCAATTCCACTTTTCCTTCCTACGTTACACTTCGGTACACGTGCGGTAGGTAGCGTGACGCGGTGTGGACCAGATTGGGTTGTGCTTGTCGTACCGTACAGTTTTTGAGGAACGCTGCTTCTGTCCTGGGTAAATGATTGAGGAATTGCAAACTGGCCAAGTGCCTTATGTTCCAAAGATTAGTTACTAGTCATGTGCGGTGATGAAAAGTGTTCACGTTTGGCTTGACCCTCACCCTTGTGGTTGTGGCAAAAATTTGAAGTCGCCTTCAACACAACCAGACTATTTTACCGTTGGGGCTAGGGGAAGGTTTGCCGAGGTTGCCCTTGCACTGAGCTTGCACGTTCCAGGAAAAGACTTCAGCGCAACAACCCAAATCATAGTACGCACACAATTGCATAAAAAGATGTACTTCGATGACTCCATAAGCACATTCGTCCTAAAACCATCGGCCAGTTCCAACGCGTCCTGCAGGCCACTGGCCGGTGGGCAGCACAGAAACTCAGGACGGGCGTTGTGTTAAAATATCGAGCTCCCTAATAGGAATGTAACATATTAGTTATAAATACTCTGTAGTATTGGAGACCCGCTTTGAGCTTCAATACATTAGCGACGGTCTAGTCACGGCAGGCTATGTGAGGCGGTAACACACAGCATTGCTGAGGGAAAACGGATTATGCTCCTAGGTATGTCAGCTTTGCGACTCGCTCTGCAGCCGAGAGTCGATACATGTGGAGTTAGTAACCCTGCCTAACGTGTTTGAGCCGGTAACCGTCATACAGGCTAAATGCATACGAAGACCTCTCTATACATCCAAGAAACTTTTGCGAAGGAGCCTTTAGCGACCTTTGGGTGCCACCCTGGAGCATTCCTAGGAGACTCCACTCAGAGAGTCCCTCAGTATTTCGTAAGACCTGCTATAGTTACTTAGCATTCTAGGCTCAAGGCTTGCTTCTACTGCTATTGCTGCAAACGCACATTTACAAGTTGACTGTCAGCCCAACAACCCGACCAGCCGGCAATGCAGGCCCCGTCCGTTACCTAGGCCGGCAGGGCGCTTAGCTGCGCCTTTCCAACAAGGGCCAGAGGAGCAGCTGCCAGGATGACAGCAAGGAGAGGATAGCCCTGGTTCATGGTCGTCCTGGCAGTGCTCAGGCTTCCACTCCGGCTCATATCGCGCCTTTGCGCCTGGTGGCTTCGCATAGACCTCAAAACAGCAGAGCTCCTCAGGCGTCATGATAGAGGGGCTCTGCCTCCGCCTCAGCAGCACGACGTGAGGCAGGAGCCCAGCAACTCGACTCCTCGCCATCAGGCCAACATGAACGGCGGAGCCCCTGCGGGGCCTCACGCCAACCACGTCGCGGACCAGGATGAGAATGCTTCAAGCTCGAACCGGCAAACACCGGGCCATCTAGTCTATGACAAGTATGCCAGCCAGCGGCAAGCCTGGTGCGACTCCATCCGCGACCAGGTCCGGAGTGCCTCCACGTTTTGCTGATCGGCACGGAGAGCCGTGGCTGGTCACCGCTTTTACGCCTTTTCCTTTTGGAATGTCCTTATGCTCTTTCCACAGACACTTGCATGGAACTTCAACGCGTTTGAGCTATATTCAAGGACACATGGGAACCCGCTGGTTACCATCACCGTCACCCTGCTCGAAACCTACGAGCTTCTGGTAAGCGCCGTCCTTCTTAATGGGCTCAGGGATGTCCGTTTGCTGACCTTGACCTGTGAGCGCAGGACGGCTGGCTTCTGGACCGCGCGAAAGTCGTCAATTTCTTGTTGCGGGTGGAGCAGGAATACAACCCCAACTCGTATCACAACAACACACACGCAGCGGATGTCACACAAACAGCTGCAGTGATTCTGGAGAGCTTCAAGAAGCAAGTAAAGGAGATCCCTAAGCTCGAGTACTTCAGCATCATCATCGCCTCTGCGGTGCATGACCTAGGGCACCTGGGCGTCAACAACGACTTTCTTATTAACAGTCGGCATCCACGTGCCACTATGTACAATGACAAGTCTATTAATGAGAACTTCCATATCGCACGGGCTTTCGCTATAGCTCGGGAGTCCCCGGACCTGGACATCTTCAGCGGGTTCAACGTGGACGACCAGAAGCAAGTAGGTTATTCGTTTCGCCACCTTCACAAGCTCTTGAGGGTAATGAGCGGGTGCGGGTTGCGCTGCAGATACGGAAGCTCATGATCGAGACGGTGCTGTCGACGGACATGGCAGTGCACTTCGACTTGTTAAACCGGTTCACGACCCAGGTGGATGCAAAACCGGACCTTAGCGAGTGGACTGATCGCACGCTTCTGTACCAGATGCTCGTGCACTTAGCGGACATCGCGAACCCGTCGCGGCCGTTCCACCTGGCTCGGGGCTGGGCAGAGCGGGTCATCGAGGAGTTCTGCGACCAGGTGTGTCTTCATTTCTTGAACCAAATACTGCCATGCCTCTGGTTTATGCTAAGCGGTTCCCTCGCAGGGTGACCGTGAGGCCGCAATCGGCCTTCCCGTCTCGGCCATGTGCAACCGGACTACCATGAACATGCCGCGCGCGCAACTGGGTTTTATTAACATTTTTCTAAAGGTGTGTACATGCGATGTAATAGCAAGGTGTGCCTGGCCTGGCCGATATGGGTGAGTTAGTAATACCGCTGAGGCTGTCTGTCTTCTTGCGACTCTCCCGCTTACCTTGGGCGTGTTACCAGTGCGTGCCTCACCTGTTTAAACTTAGAACGCGTTTGCCATGCCCATGCAGCCTACCCTCACTTGCTTCGAGCGGGCGGCGCCGGATTTTGTCAGGATGGCGTTGGAGCACCTCGAATTGACCATTCGGGAATGGTCGGCACTGGATGCGGCGGGGCTGGTGCTCCCGCCGCACCTGATGCCGAAGCCAGCGCAGCAACAGGACGGGGCAGGCGGGCAGGGCCAGCAGCAGCAGCAACCGGCGCAGGGACAGGGGCAGCAGCAGCGTGCACCTGTGCCTCCGCGTCCGCAAGCGCCGACCCCTAGAGAGGATCGGCAGCTGCCACTGCGAACTCCGTGAGTAGCCATTAATTCGTTGCGCGTTGGCGCGTGCGGGGACAGTTCTGAGGCATCCAGCTGCCGGGACAGCGGCCAGGTTTGCTACGTCCTTCAGGCGAACCGATTGGCGCGCGCGGAACTAGTCGCCGTTAAGCTCGTAAGAGTGGGCTCGGGTGGTGCAATTGGCGTTGTACACCAGTTGCTATACGTGTGGTAAACACACCAGCATCCCCGAGTCTGAAACTACAGGTGCCGGAAGGGTTGAGATACCTGATGGGACAGTCCATGCACTCAGTGGGATAGGCTACTTGGGAACTTGCTCTCCCATGAAGGTCCATGCTTGGGCCGTTATGTCCCAGGGTGGGGGCTGGCATGTAACGTGAGTGACGTGCGCGTGATTTATGGGATCGAGGGTTTTACAGTTTAAGGTCCGTGAGGAGGCAGGAAATGCATCAAGCCCGGCCGTGCTTACATGGCACATCAGTGCCATGTACGGGTGTGCTCAGGCTGAACGGGCGATGATCGGTTCAAGACGGGAATCGTTGGGTTTCATGGCGCGGCACTTGTCCAGTCTGTTGTGGTCCACTCGGCAGCGGTACAGGAATCATCTTCACAATGGCTACGGCGAATCATGGCGGAAATCATGTGTGTTCCTTAAGATGTCCGTTGCTCGGGGCCACGATTAAGAGTGTCGGAGCTGTCGGGAAGTTAAGGTGGACAAAGCCACCAACCGCATTCGGGAGGGGTAACCAACGGGTGAGACTGCGATTTGACGTGGTTTGTGGCGGGTACGCATGGCCGTCACATCGTACCTGCACCCGCCGAATGTTTCAGTCGCCGACGGTAGCATATCAACCAGGATGTATGAGTGAACATGCGTATGCGCTGTGTTTCGTACTGGCGCTGACCCGCCAGCCTTGTTACAGGCCTTATGTCTGTTGCTGGTGCATGGGCATCCATGGTGTTTGAGCGTCCTCGGGCAGCTCCGTTAGGCAGGCTCTTGCATGCTGCGCTGGCGTTGGGGCTGTTCTTTCGCAATGGGTGGCAGGCTGTGGCTTAGTTGTTGAGCTTGATGTAGCGCATAGGCCCGCGTGAAGCCGAAGGCCGGAGTTGAGAATTGATTTAATGGTGTATTTGAACCGCTGTGACTACGTTTCCCTGGTATTATAGCTCAAATAACCACGGGATTTCGTTGTGAATCCCTCAGAATGGAAAGGAACCACTTCGATCATTGTGCCAATGCAAATGTGACAAGCGAGTCCAAACCGAATGCAACACCGCGTAACACTTGTCCTTGTTATCTGTATTGCATCAACTTGCTCGTGATGCGTGCGCTGGAGCCAGTAATGGCCAGCTCCTCGTTGCAAGTTTGTTCCCCGTGATTCGGTGCGACGGCGAAAAGCTTCGGCACATTTACAGAATACCGATTGCCGCTGCTATGGCGAACGGCATAACAACCCTCAGCGCGAAGGCTTCAGGCTATTTTTCCTAACGCCTGCCCCGTGAGATGTGCTACACGGTCTCTGCCCCTTCGCGATTAGCATCCTGTAGGCATGTTGTAACAAAAGGGAGGGGGGGTGTGCAGCAAGGTAACGACGGACAAATGCTACGGCGTCGTGACAAACACTGCTAGCCAACAAACGCGTAACGTGCACAATTGAGTATTAACGGGCTATTCCAAGCATCTGCACCTGCCAGGAAACACCCAAGTAGAGTTAACCCTCCGCAACAGGCGGCTTGCAGATGCGCATGGTACCTTTCAGCAAACCTGACTCGACTGGGCCCCACGTGGAACGACGGATAAAAGTGGTTCTTCCCACTGCTCCTATGTCCAGGAAACGTCGTCGTAACCCGTTCGGGTTGCGGTACCATGCATTGCCCGTCTCTACCAACTTGACTCCACACACAGTATACGTGTGCTGGTGCTCACCAGAGGAGGTAAATCAAGCATGTGCACAAACTCCAAGAAACTGTCACGCGCCAACAAGTACTAGCGGTCGTATTCCGCTGCCTGATTGCAGACCCCCAATCGAACTTACATTGTGTATGGTGGGCGGTGCCGCCACCGTGTTCCTTTCCAAGGGCACGCTGATGTACTGCTGCTTCATGGACCTGAAGCAAGTCTGCCTCGGGCATATGATGCGGCTCTCTGCCACTGCATCCATGCCTCTGCCGCGGTTGCTGGACAGGGCCCCCGGCGGGGGTTGAAGCGGGCCACGACATGCTTTCTCCATCGTTCCCGTCGCCGCTCCGGTCCTTCGATGGCGACGAATTGGAGGCGCCCGTCGAAACGTTGTTAGCGGCTGTTGGCAGAGGGAAATGACAAAGACCCAGACATGACCCGGCCGCCGAGGAGGAGGTAATCATAACGGGTTACAGGGGGTTGGGAAGATGAACACAGCGCAGCACCCCACGACACGACAGGGGTGGTGCCCGCTGTGCTAATGACGACGAGCGCCAAGCCACCTCTCAAACGCCCCAGAGGGTCCACCACCGCTAGGACGACGCCTTGGACCTCTGGTGACCTTCCTGACGCACAACGTCCCGTCGCATTCGTGTGCGATGATGGGCTGCGGTCGTCCAGGATGATTGCTCCATTAGCGCAACCAGCTTTTGCGAGGAAATAAAGACGCCATAATTGGACTACTGCGAGCCATATGACTACAACCAACCTCGCAACACGCCGCCTGCCAAACACAACACAAAGATGAAACTGAAAACCACCTCGGCAACCGCTGCCTACCTGCTACAGCTGCCTACCTGCTACGCCCGGCGGAGTCCTTTTTCGTTCGCTCCGGCCTTCATTGACGGCACTGCTGCCTCCATCACCGCCGCCGCTGCTGCCTCCTGCCCCTCCGCCGCCTTCCCACACACTTCTAAGAAGGTGGGGAGCGTGAGGACTCCCACCGGACGCCGTGCATTGCACCGCAGCCTGCACCGCCGTATCCGGCGACGCGCTCTGTGGCAGAACCCCCGCCGGCTGCTGCGGCAACTGCCTCAGCTCCTCTCCCGCCACACTCAACTCCGCTGAGTGAAGCTGCAGCTGGCTCAGCAGATCCTGCAAGACCGACTGTGATTGCCGCTGCGGCACCTGCAACTGCGGCATGGGTGTCTGCGACGGCGGCGGCTGGTGTCGCGGAGATGATGCTGAAGGAGGCTGTTGCAGCTCCGTGCTGCACGTGGGCGTCACAACCACCACGGGCAAGATCATCGCGTCGCCGCCAGCGGAGCCCAGGGCCTTACGGCTGGTCACGCCTAGCACCGCCGCGTCAAGTGAAGTCAGTGAGGGGCGTCCCGCCGAGTCCCCCGTCCCACTGCTGATGCCGGTAGAGCCATCGTCATCGCACTCTTGTGACGCAATTTTTGTCCGTAATGTTGAAGAGGCGCCACCACCGGGGAGGAGAGCTGCTCCAACGCCATCGCCACCACCACCACCACCGCTACTGCTGCTGCTGCTGCTGCTGCCAGCATCGCCGAGGCCCAAGGAGGGCGGTCTTGCCCGTCCAGTCGACAAAGTCCCGGCGACCACTTCACCGCCGCTCTCCCGTCCGCCATCATCGGCGGGGGCGCGCGGCACAGTCTGCAGCCATGCTGCCGCCTGGGAACTGCCCGGGGCTCCCACGACGCCGGTGCCACCGTTAACGCTTTGCCTTTCCTCCTTCTGCCCGACCTCGCCGCCACCACCACCACCAACGCTGCCGTCCACTTTGGCCGTGACGACGGCTTTGGCAGCTGCGGCAGCTGCGGTGTCGGTGGTTGTTGATACTGTCGAGGCACTCAGCCGCTGCGCACTTCCGCCGATATTTCTGGATCCTGTGCGCTGCAGGCTGTTTCCGCGGCTTGGCCCCGACAGCTGAATCGAGTTCTCCGCCAGACGAGCGGCGGGGACCACCGCGGCGCGGGCGGCTGCAACATTAACGGGATGTGGTAGTGGTGATGGGACGAATAAAGGGGAAGGGACGTGGAGAGGCGGCGCGGGCGAGCGTGGGGCGAGGCCGCCGAGGGGCTGTCAAGATTGTTGTGTTTTGGCTGCCCTAGAATGGTTCCAAGATTCCAATTCGCAAAAGGCGACCGCATCCGCCCCGGGGGTCTGCCCTCTTATCTTGCGGCTTCTAGCTGCTCGAATAAGCAAACGCGCACAACAGCATAGACGGTAAGAGGCACGTGGAGAGAAGACGAACCGCGAGCGAGAAGTGGAGGGGGGAAGGCCGATCGGATAAGGCTCCAGCCCTAGCTGTAACCTAGCTTATCCCCCCCCCCCCGGACGATGCGGTTGCCGCTAGCGTTTGTTTGCAGCAAGACAGGGGTGACACGGGAGGAGCATATCCCTCTGCAAAGGGGAGGGGTCTTAATGCATCCCCTGCCCTACGTCCACCGCCCAGCCGTGTGCGCAACTCCATTTCCACCCTCCCACTACCACCCACCTGCCACCACGGCACTTGCAATGATCTCCTGCTGTTGCATGAGCGAGCGGCTGGTGAGGGTCTTCTTGAGCGCCTCCCGCCCCGCCTGACCCAGCCGCCGCAGGTGGGGGTCAGACCCCGCCAGCAGCCGTTCCCGCTGCTGCTTGCGCAGGTGCATGGCGCGGAGGGACCACACAGGCACCTGGAACGAGTCCTGCGGGGACCACTCGGAGCGAGCCCGAGCCCACGCAGCGAGGAGGACGGACGTCCCGAGGACGGGCGGGCGGGCAGGGAAGGGTGAAGAGGGTTGCGGTTGCACGGCGTGAAGGGGCTGTCGAGTGAGAGGGGTGAGGCGCTGAGGTAGGCGAGCAAGGAAAGGCAAGGAAAGGCAAGGAAAGGCAAGGAAACCACCCGGTCCGGAGCCCTGTCTTGGCTTATAGCCAGGAGGGGCAAGAGGAAGAGGAGGGGGAGGAGCGCGGGGTGGGGCCTCAAGAGCAGTAACACCCAGCTGCCAGCATTCGCGACACGTATAATTTCTTTTCCGGCGCTTTGCCCCTCCTCCTCTTTGCCCGCGGCTCCCCCACAGACACAGTCCCCAGTCGGAGCCCTCCTCCTCTTCCGCCTTAACACGGGTCCCAAAACCCGGCCTGCACGTGTTACCGTGGTATCCCCTAAAACCCCCTTTCCCCCGGCCAGAGGGCCCTACTAACCGCGTATTCCGTGGAGGGCACGTACGGCGCACGTATACCCACGGGTACGGCAACGCTTGTCAGGTCAATTTGCTCCACCACCTCCTGGATGTGCTCAGGGGTCAGCACCTCATCGCTGTGCACCCAAGGGGACAGTGAGGAGTGTGTGTGTTGGGGGGGGGGAGTTAAGTAGAGGGATGTCGTTACCGGAATGAGAAGGGTGGGGGGAGGAGGGAGGAGGGAGGAGGGCGGGGCGGGGGCCAGCAGGATAGCTGCCAGGAGCACCAAGGAGAGCGGACCAAGAGGCGGTAGGGGCGCAGCAGGGGCCGTGTGCCCTGTCAGGCGGTTACCACCACCATCACCACCACCGCCACCACCGCCACCAAACAAAGCCTCCCTCACCCTTCACCCCTCACCTGAAGTAAAGTACTCGCCATGCGCCGCCCGTTGTGAGCTGAGCTCCCTAATCATTTCTGCCAAGGACGGAAAACACACAGCCGGCTCCAGCACCACCCTCCAGCCGCGCTGCAACCCCATCCCCCAGCGGCCCAAACCAGGCCCCACCCACCCACCCACCCACCCACCCACCCACCCACCCACCTGCCAGCCCGAATCCTGAGGCTCTCATCCTCCGCCAGCTTAGTGGCGACCAGCTGAAGGATGCGGGCCTTGTCACCCTGAACCGCCAGGGCGGTAAAGAGGGGCCAGGGAGGGGGCAAGGAAGAAAACATGCGCGGTCGGCTAAGCGGCCCAGAGACAAGCCCCTGCTGATCCAAGTACGAATCTTCTTAGCCCCCTTCTTCACACACATCATCACTGCAAGTATGGAGGCGGTCGGCAACACCAGCACGCCCTGCCCTGCCCTGCCCGACTAACCAGCGATGCCATCCGCTAGCTAGTCGCAGGTAGTCGCGGCAAGGCGCATGCACCTCTTTCCTTTCCCCCCCTCTGCGCTCCCCGCCATCAGCACGATCCCGTCCCTTAGCTATCTTCCGACCCCGGAATGTCTGACCCGCGTGAGCCCCCGTCCCTCCCTTTCCCCCCACCCACCCCACCCCCTCACAAGCTGCCCAGGCGCCATGAGGGCCTTACGGCTGCTGGCTGCGGTGGAGGTCCCGCTGGGCGGCACGGGGGAGTTCCCCCCCGCCACACCGCTGCCCGTGTGGGACCCCAACGAGATACCCAAGGCGATGTGGCGGAACGCGGCCCGGTCCAGGTCCTTGAGCAGGGCCACCCCGTCAATCTGGGAACACACAACGGGTTTGGGAGGGGGAGCGGACAAGCGGTGCCGGCGGTGTGTATGTGTGTGTATGTGGGCGCCAGGACGGATTGCAGCTTTGGTGGGCGGGGAGAGGTGGGGGGACTTTATAAAGGGGCTCTGCTTAAAGGCCTCTCGCGGGTGAGCGCTTCTGGGGTGAGCTCTCCCCGCTCGGTTCCATGGCTCCCATCCAACTCAGCTCAGCCGCCCCCTCGCCCCTGCCCGCCCACCACAACGTCACCGCAACCCGGGTAGCCGCCCAGGTGAGGTCACCTCGACCGCGCTCACCCACCGGCCCGCCGACCCGCTCTCTTGCTCGCTGAGGCCTCCCTGGACTGGTCGGTCGCGTGCGTGTCTGTCTGTGTATCTGTGTAAGGCTCCGAGGTGCGCCATCCCCTCGCAGCGTACCGACGGTCTCTTCCCCCCCCCACACGCACTCAAAATAAGTAGCACCCACCCACCCACCTACCCACCCACCTTCCCGCCGCCCATCTCCGCGTCCATCTCGCCGGTGTCCCTCCCCGCTGCGGCCTCGGCCGCCCCGTTGGCGCCCGCTCGCGCCCTCTCCTGAGGCCGGGCCTCGTCAGCCCGGTAGAGGATCGTGATCAACCTGAGGCGCTTCTGCGGCATCGCCACGCCGTTCCTGTTGAGCATCTCCTCCAGCAGGTGGCTGGGGAAGGCTGACCCATGGGTCGCCATGATGCCCTCCAGATCCGAGCGATAGTCCACGTGATGCGCGAGCAGCAAGCCAGTTAGCTGAGCCAGCGCGCGGGGCTGCGGAATGCCGTCACATCACATCACATGACATCCCATCAGGTCGAATGATATCGCAGTGTAACCACAACCAGTGGCGTGTGTAGCCGTTGTTCGCGTTTTCATGTGTACATGCAGTTACACGAGAGGAAGGCAGCGGAGGGGAGGAAGGCAGCGGAGGGGAGGAAGGCAGCGGAGGGGAGGAAGGCAGCGGAGGGGAGGAAGGCAGCGGAGGGGAGGAAGGCAGCGGAGGGGAGGAAGGCAGCGGAGGGGAGGAAGGCAAGGATGGCTCTCTGCACTGTACACTCTGGGCGTGTGCACCCAAAGTGTGGTCTAAAGGGGCTCCCATGGGGGGACGGGGGGGGGAAAGACGAACCACGAAGGAGTGAAGCTGCTGCCAGGGCAAGTGTGTACGAAGAGTAGGACATGGGGGGAGTGTACTACCCTGTGATAGGGAGGGGGTTGAGAGCGAGAGCGAGAGCGAGAGAAGGGGAGAAAGAGGGGATGGAGAAAGAGGGAGGGGAAGGGGTCGGCTCGGCTCTGCTGGAGAGGGCCCGCGGGCACATCCACATCCACATCCACATCTCTTCCCCCCCCACGTCTTCCCCACCCAGCTCAGCTAAACCAACCGCCGCAAGGTCGGTCCCTTTCAGATCTCCTGCAACCCACCGACAACCCCAGCGGCCCCCCCCCCAAACACCCTTCTTACAAATGCGGGTAAGGCGTATGTGCGTGTTATACATGGTCACACATGCATGCACACGTGGGCTCCTTTGCCCCCCCGCTTCCAAAAACCCCATCCGAACCGCCACAGTCCTCACCACTCCAGGTGACTTGGCACCGGTGCGCATCTCCACACCAGGGTGTGACCCGGGTGACTCTACCCCGGCCGCCCCCTACCTCCTACCTCCAGGGTGTGACCCGGGTGACTCTACCCCGGCCGCCCCCTACCTCCTACCTCCAGGGTGTGACCCGGGTGACTCTACCCCGGCCGCCCCCTACCTCCTACCTCCAGGGTGTGACCCGGGTGACTCTACCCCGGCCGCCCCCTACCTCCTACCTCCAGGGTGTGACCCGGGTGACTCTACCCCGGCCGCCCCCTACCTCCTACCTCCAGGGTGTGACCCGGGTGACTCTACCCCGGCCGCCCCCTACCTCCTACCTCCAGGGTGTGACCCGGGTGACTCTACCCCGGCCGCCCCCTACCTCCTACCTCCAGTCGCCCACGTATCAAAACCGGCGGCAGGCAGCAGGCCACCGCATTACCGGACACTTTCCGACCACGCACCTCGCCCAAAGAAGATATCATTTTGAGCAGCTTCCGAGAGCTGCTAGCCGCCGATGCCGACGGCGCCACGGGGTTCCTCGCCGCGACATCCCCTTCCCGGCCTCCGTCGGACCCCCTGGAGCTCTTTCCCGAATCAGTTGGCAGCAGCAGCCGCACCCGGGAGGTTTTGCCGCTGATGCCCAGCGCCGCCGTCGCCGGCCCCCTTGCGGTGGTGGTACCACGGGCGGCACTGGCGGGCCCGTCGGTGCCGGAGAGGTCACTGAGCTGGCCGTTGGATGTCACAAAGCGCACGGCCGGGGCCGCCTGTCGGACGCTCTTGAATGACGGCGCCTCAGCCAGGAGAGGGACTGGGCTGCCGCTTTTGCCGCCGCTGTGTTGGCCCGGGTGCTGCTGTTGCGTTTCTTCTAACTGGGATCTCAGTTCAGACAAGACAGAGGAAATCGAGTTCGACCTTTGCGCACCCAGGCCGCCGGCGGCGTCGGCCCGCAGCTGCTTCACGGTCGCGTGTTGGAGGACGGGAGGTGAGTCCTCGGTGCGGCCGGACGTTGATGCCCCCGGCTGCATCCGCTGCTCCGCTTCCCTGGACGCGTCGTCTTGTTGGGTTGCTTCTCCAAGTGCTGTGCCTCCGACAGGTGTTGGATTGCACGCGTGCGACGACGCATTTCGCTTTGCCAACCAACATACGCATAGACCACCATACGCTTTCCACATATGCCTCCAGTTACGTGTCTTCAGCAAGCTGCGTAAGCCTCATCCGAGGCTCCTCGCGGCGTTAACTCGGTGAAGGGCCAATAGGGTGCCGAAAGCCGTGTGCGCCAAGCCGACAGTAGCATCACATAATTGTGACTGCCAACATATCAGTAACGTTTCACCGGACAGACTCTGAAGCGAAAAGTTTGTTCGTATCAGCGGTGGTAGTTGTTTCACCAGTAGGCAAGCTCTCAGCTGGTAGCGGTTAAGCTAAAAACACCACAATAAAAATAAGTTTACCAGGAAGGAATTACTTTAAATACATATGAAAGGCCTTTTGGCAACAAAGCAAAGGTTTCCATGAAAATTGTAAAAGAAAGTGCAAGTATGGACTCTGCATGACATGTAGGAGATATGTCTTCCACTTCATCATTTGCATCAATCGTCCCCAACTGTCAGCGAAGGTGTGGACATGTCTCAGTGCCGTACAAGAGGCACAAGAAGGTAGAATCTGTGCGACAAGGGGGATAAGTCGGAGTTTTTTTCTTCATCCTATAATTACCTCAAAACATTCCATGGTAGGCTTGGATTCATGTGCTTCCCAGGAGGCTTTCGATTCGCCACGTTGCGTAGTAAAATTGTCATCATTTTATACTAATTTGTACGAAAGAGTTCACTAGCGTAGCTAGGTATTTTTGCCCGACTCAAACATTCGGGTGCTATTTACAGGCTTTTCATTAAGCAGCTCTCAAGCAAACGATATGCAGGTACGACTGCCGAATAAAAACTCCGTACAACTCCAAAATGCGAAGGCCACGGCCTGCCACGCAAAGGCCAGCTCTCGAAAGCCGAGAATGTGTCCCAGGTGTGATTCGCAACGCGCTCATGCACAAATGGGTAATTGCCTGCCTGGGTAGCAGATAGCAAATAGCAATGAAAACACATGTGACCTCGTGAAGCGGAGCGTTACATCACGCAGGGAACAAAAAAACAGATGCGTTTTGGCGTTCAGAGCTAGGCCTGGCGATGAATCCCAGCGCAGATGCCCCCCAACGCGGCGCCGCACCTCAGCTCCTGATAGCCACTTGGCCAAGCTGCTTTACTTTTGGTTTGCTTGACATATCAGCCTTGCGTGAATATGGCTTCCAGATCCATATAACCGGTTGCCCTGCAAGCATACCATGCTTTGCTGCAGAGCTTTCTTCTGCACGGCTACTTGTACATATCCGGTGGTCACACCCCGTCCCGTCTGCACAACGTCGTTCCTCTTGTCCGTAAAGGCAGGCTGTCACTGCTGCCGCTATACCTTGTAAAACGTGTTCCGGTTCCTCTTCGTCCTCATCGTCCGCTTAACCACAGTA
Organism: Volvox carteri f. nagariensis; assembly: GCF_000143455.1. Lineage (NCBI taxonomy): Eukaryota > Viridiplantae > Chlorophyta > Chlorophyceae > Chlamydomonadales > Volvocaceae > Volvox > Volvox carteri. The sequence continues at coordinate 2,073,593 of NW_003307551.1, read as the reverse complement.
CTTATTACAGGTCATCAACACACTGGCGCAGCCTCGCATCTTGATGCATATAGGCGGGCTGTACTATACACACGAAAGCAAGGTTCTTTTCCGTGGTCAGCGCTTCCTCTTTCCGTTGGGCACAGATACCTCATACTTCCTGTCGGTCTCACGCGCACAGCACTACTCCACCACATCTCTTAGTCCAAGTACTCACATCGCGCATTCGTCTTCCTCTGTTCCTTTTCAACAAGCCGTAGCCCCCTTCGCCTTCCAAACAGACGCATTCGCACTTCACCCCAGTCCAATACGGCAGCCATCAGCTATATCTACAGTTCCTTCAATCCTTCCGTAGCCAAACCTAATAATACGCGGCCAGCTGCTTCACCAGATACCCACAATGATTTCGATTGTCGAATACCTTGGCCTTCCGAAGTTCCGACTTTGCTAGCAGTGTCGGGTTGGGTTATTAGGCGGTCCGGAAACGCACACTTGACAACACATCAACCATGCGCCAACAACTGTAATGGTTACGTTAAGCTCGAGCTGTTGAACAAAACGGACCAGCACCTCAACCCCTGCTCAACTTCGCGTGGCAAGCTGTCGTGCAACCGTAGTGCCTGTAAGCTTGATGACTTTTGAACTGGAGGCGGCTCAAAAAAGCTTGGAATTTTGCGGTGCTACTAACGGTTGGAGAACGTTTGGACATGATTTGCTGGTTGTTTTAAAAATTGGTGAAGGCAACAGTGCATGCCCGCCCTACATATGCCCGGCTTGCTGAGTGGCCACTGACCAACCCAGCCAACCCAACCAGCTAGCCAGCCGACGTAGCGCGAAACAAACGAGAAATCTTGAGCCCGCTATAATCACCTGGCCAGGCGGCACAAGCGGCAGAGGCGGCGGGCAGCGGCAGAGGCAGCGGGCAAAGGACATGCGAACGAAGGGAAACGGTGTGTGAGCAACAAGAAAACGAACACGAAAAGGAATGCGAAGAGCTGATGAATGGAAAAAGGACAAATAAGGAAGGTAACTATAGATTCAGCAAAGACCGATATGAAAGAAGTGCAAAGCAGTGAAGCTCGGCGGAGACCAGGTAAAGGGATTGAGCGCGGGCCGGGGCCAGCACCTGGCTCCCACCAGCTCGTGCACACCAGGGGCATGTGCATGCAGCTCCGCAGTGCCTAAGGGTTGCTGATGAGTCGATGAGGTCCCAGCGTCGCGCGGTGACATAGAGGCGCTGGTTGGCCACAGGCCCACATCGTGCCCTGTGGCCTGTTATCCATCCGACCTGCTGCAATCTGGGCTGA
>NW_003307551.1:2007224-2072181 GCF_000143455.1 Volvox carteri f. nagariensis | reverse complement strand
GCAGGTCGGATGGATCACAGGCCAAAGGTGATAGTGTAGGGAGAATTCCCTGATTCGTGCCAGATTCGTATCAGATTCGTGTCAGATTCGTGTCAGATTCCGAACTGCAGGAGTGCTCAGTTAGAATAGATGTCCCTGTGATCGGATGTCATAGGGACCAACCAACTAACAAACATGCCGACAGGCTACCGTTCAGAACCTAACTTGCTTTCTACAAGCTCTAGTCGATTCCCTCCTGCCGCGCTTAGGTAACGATTACTTAGTCACGGCCATCACCGACCATCTGGACCCAGTCCAAGTGCACCTAGCAGTGCTGCTCCCTGCAGGTGGGCATTCTGCCCGTCCTATCACGTGCTGTGTATTGCTCTCCCCTTCCCCCGCCAGCCCTACTGGTCATCCGCTCGGCCCACGTTACACCAGCAGGAGGGAAAACAGACCACAGGGCACGAGGGGGCCAGCAGCTGGTCGCGGCCAACTGGACCCCGTTGCGACCACGCGGGCGCTCGAAGCCCCTGCGTGCACAGCGTTACCACGTACACCGTCCTGCCTGCTTGTCGGGTCTGTCTAGGGCTGTACACATAAGCGGCCACAGCCGCTGGGGTGAAGGTTCGGTTCGAGCGCCGCGGACGCATCTTTGGTATCCCGGTATTTGGGACTGCCTGAGGCGCTGCAAACAAGGGTAAAACGAACCACTGGCGAGGGAAGCAGATACCAGAAAATAGACGGATAGTCTGGGAGAAGACAAATGCTGCAGGATTGTTTACTGACCGCAAACGGGGGGCCGGACGCTTGCTGTTCTCGTGCCAAAAAAACGGTTCCCAAAACTGTGCGACGCATGAGTGCAGAGCGGCCCATGATGTCGACAGGCCATGGAGCATTGAAGGGTAATTTGCTTCTGGTTACTGCGACGCTCTTTACGTTCGTTGACAGCGAAATGCGGATGTTTTGAAGGAGTGTTATGCTGCTCGTGGTAGTGATGGACAGTGGTAGCAGTGATAATGGTGAGGGTGATGGAAGCGACGAGCCTAATGCTTTTCTGCCTGCATCCCGCTGCGTCCGCTAGGCATGTATTCTCTCTCTAGGGGATCTTCATACTTGATATTTTGTTCTCCCCTTTCTATCCCCAAACAGAAGAGCCCATCATAATAAGCTCAACAAGAGGACGTTAAGAGGAAAGGATCTTTTAAATTGCATCCTGAGCGCAAGCGCTGGCCTCAGCAAAGCGGTCCAACGTGGGCAATGGCCGCCACCGTCGCGCCCGGCCTGATTTCCAGCCTCGCGCGCATCACATTGCCGCTGTGCCTCCGCCTTGCACTACCACGCGGTGGTGGCTGTGACTGTCATCCCTCGCCGCGTCCCACGCTCCTCCTGCTCTCTGCCATGTGGCCTTTGGCGCTGCTGACTGCATCCGGAGGCAATCGCGAGGTGCTTCGCTCCGCTGCGGCGGCCCACGGGGGCTGCGCGGGCCTGCTGCTGCTCTGCGAGGCCCTTTCGCTGAGGGGCAAGCCGCCTATCGCGCCGCGTAGCCCGCTTCTTTACGCACTGCAGTGGCATGGCGTTGTCTTGCTGGCGTTACTGTCCAGTCAACGGGTGAGATGGCGCGTTGGATGATGGGGATTGGACCCCTGGGTCATTTGGATTTTGTGTTCACGTAAGGAAGGCGCCATGCGCCGCGAACAGCGAGTTTTGTGGCTTCGAGCTGCTCATGTATGAATTTGGTTACAACAACAAAGAGTTTGAACAAAGTTTGAGGCTGTTTGCAAGCGGGTGAAGACAGGTAACTTCTCTGTTTGCGCAGGTCAAGCATTTGCTGTCATGGGAAACGTTTTCTCGCGCGCTCGTCGGCATCGTCGGGGCCGCGCTGGCGCTTCAGATCATCGAGCCCGTGGTGGCCAGGCTCTGCTACTTTAGGACTAAGGATTATTCAACGACGTTGCAGACTTCAACACCTCTGGTCAATCCGCTCCCAGTCTCAGCGAACGTATACACAGCTGCTGACAAGGCAACATCACAAATGCCGACGCTGTCTGGTGCTGATGCTGGATTGCTGGTGGCAGCGTTTGGAGGAGGCCTGGTGGCTATGCTTCTAGGGTCTTTGATGCTGTATCTTGAAGCTGCGCTGAGGTGGCTACTAAATGTGAGGCACCTCTTCTCCAGATTAAATCGGTAGTTAGATTTTTTTGGCACTGCCAGATTCCGCGATAAGGGTTTGATCAGCGCATCAGCAGCTTTTTAAAAAAGCTGGCCGTCGCAGCGTGCTTTCCAACCGCGCGGTGCTGGCCACAGTTTTCAAAATCAAGGTCTGTCGTCGAACGTGTGACGGCACCCGACACATGATGCACGCACTCCAACACGCGTCACGCGCACATGTCGACTCTCGAATGGAGTTCCGAAAAGATTGAAGCCACGCATAGCCATTCTCCTCTACGCGCCACAACACGTCAAAACGCGCTCGGTCCTTACGGCACCGCAGGCCGACCCAGACTGGCGGCCCGCCTGGGCAGTCGTCGGGCAGCACCAAGGCACAGCGAGCCGAGGTCCCAGCGATGATGGCACTCCCGGTCGCAGGTGGGTAGCGTGAAACTGGAGCCAGGAGGAGGACTGCGCGGGGAGATGCACCGAAACCGAATAATGATTACTTGGAAATCCGATAACAATTACGAGCTCGCGTAAAACGCCTAACAGAAGAATCGGCAAAAATACATGAATTGTGAGAGCGTGGATGTGGTGCTGGTTGTATGTTGCTATCAGATTGTTGCGCTTAAACTGTTCCCCTAAAGCGATGAACCGCGCTTCGCGATGCCAGGGTCCACTCGCCCGTCTATCCATGAACCGCGGCTACCCGCTGCGGCATGAAGGCGCGACGGGTGTGACGGGCTACACACGTGCGGCTGTTTCCCACTCGGACACCAAGCAGGGTTGCGCAGCCCACGCTGCCACCTTCGCAGCCGTCCTGTAGCCCTTAGAGTTGCATCGAGGCGTACATACGTACATACATACCCATTATTTGTCTCCTGCGACCAGCCCTTCCCAACACGCCACCTCCGGGATGCCAACTTGAGATCCCCTCCACCCGCGGCTCTGAAACCCTACCCTCCCCGTGTGTGTTTTCGGTACGAGCATTGGCAGGCCGGCATCGCCCGTTTGCATGTACGGCCCCCGTACATCCAGCGAAGAGCACGTATCGACAGGTGAGTCGAGTGACCGAGCGAGCAGCTCTCGCTTCTCGGCAAGTAGTCGGCGCGGCGGTGGACGTTTGGATATAGTGACGCATGGACGTGTGTAGCCGGCAAGAGTTTGCCAGGAACCCGCCGAGGTCCCCAAAGTGCCCTTTCCAGTAGTGTGTGTCCGTATGTGTCCGTATGTGTCCGTATGTTAGGTGTTTCACGAGTGCGGTCTCCCTGGAGCCCTTCCAGTCCCCGTACTGCCGCACCGCTTGTGGGCAACCCGGGTTAAGGTTCCCCCGCCCCTGCCCCCGCCCCCGCCCCCGCTTCCGCCAGCAGGACTGAGATCGGGATCGGCGCACTTGCTGCACCCACCATCATCACGGCGGGGCGCCCAGAGGGTGGTTCTGGCTCCCCCGGCGACACAGCCCCTGCGCGGCGGCCTGCAGCTTGGCGATCTGACGCGGACGGCATTGGCAGGCGGCCACCCCCCTACTCCTCTCAGAGCCTCGTGGGATAGCGCCGGTGCTGCTGCTGCGGTGTCACAGGCGTCGGCGTCGTCTTCGTCGTCATTGGGGGATAACAGCAGCGTCTATGGCGGCGTCGGCGCCGGCCGAGCCCAGGGGCGCCATGCGGCCAGTGTTGAGGCGGCGGATCTAAGCGGCGCGGCTGGGGCGGCGCAGGGCGGCAGCACCGCAGCGAGCTGCAGGCCTGGGTAAGGTCTGTGCAAGGAGGTGAAGGGCCGGTGTGCGCCAACGGCGACTTGAAGAGGGTTCTTGGGCGTCAAGGGATTTGCGAAATATGTTGATGTTGTTACAGGGTGGTTAAGCTTCACCAGTGGCCTCCTTCCCGAGGCAGTTCCCTGCTCTCCCCTGCTAGAGGGGCACCCTAATCCATTCACCCCATCCGACTTCAGAGTGTACTCTTTGAGTTTGGCAACTCACCACCAGCATCCAACCAAATCTAGCGGATCAACGGCGCGTCAACTTAGTTCCTGGTCAGCATATGTTATCTATGGCTGTGCTGGACTTGTCGAAAGTCGAAAGCCGAAACAGCTACGTCATTACGGCCCCACTGCTGCCGAGCCATTCCACACATTAACGAACGGTGCCTCCCTACCTGCCCTTTTCCTCATCTCCTCGTCACCCGAAGGGGCCCCCCATCCGGAGACCCCGCCATGACGACTCCGGGCGGGCAGCAGCCAGCGGAGCGGGGCGGCGAGGCAGCCCGACGACCCGTGGGTCGCTCCTCACCTGGCTCCATCCCTGCTTCCTGCCGCGGAAGTGGCTTCAGCCCGGAGGCCGCCTCAAGTGGGCACTCCGGCAGACCCATGGGATTCGGCGGAGGCGCCTCCACCAGCGAGCCCTCCGCCCCCACGCCGTGGACCTCCTTCCTCGGCTGGGCGCCTTCCGGACTTGTGTCCCGCAGCTCGGGGCTGGGGCTGGGGCTGAGCCGCACAGATCAACCGTGGGAGCGGGTCCACATGCAGGAGGTGCAGCAGGAGCAGCAGCAGGAGCAGCATGTAAGACAGCTGCGCGATTCGCAGCAGGGCCAGGGGCGGCGGCAGGGGCAGCAGCCGACGGCGTTGAGCGCCCCATCGTCGTACGCCGGACTATGTACGGCAATCTCGGAGGTGTCGAGTGGGAGCCGCGCGGTGCAGTCGGCGAGTGGCACCGCGGGATCCATGGCGGCGGCGGCGGCGGCGGCGGCGGCCGAGGCGGCCGGCGGCAGCAGCGCCCGCGAGGAGGGGAGCAATATGCCAGGGGCGGCTGCGCCGGCGGCAGTCGCGACGGCAGGCAAGGCCTTTACTGCGGCTGCTGCTGCGCCGGCGGTGTCGGCGAGGGACGTTCAGAGCCTCACGGGCGATCGTAGTGGTAGTGGTAGTGCGGCCGAGCCAGCTGGTGTAGAACAGCCCGGTGGGGAACTAGATCAACGACACCTGCCCTCGGGATTCGTGGCCACGGAGGGGCGCGCAGCGGCGCGTTGGGGCCCCGTGGAGGCGGGGGCCGCGGCGGGGAGGGCGGCGGCGGCGGCGAGGGCGCTGGTAATAGCAGACCGCCGTTCATCGCCTGAGGGCGGGGGAGAGACGGGGGGCGGAGTGATGCGGCTTCCTCCGTGGCACAGAGCAATTCCTGCAGCCGGAGAGCTCCGTGTCGGATGGCCGCAGGCAGTCCGCCCAGCTGGCTTGGGCTCGCGAGTCAGACGCACCGCCGCCGCCGCTGCAGCAGCAGCAGCCCCCGTGGGACGTCTCAGCCTGGACTTACAGCCCCGTACGGGCACCGCAGCCGTACCTGAAGCTCTTGCCAGCCCCGGAACAAGCGCCGCCGCCGCCGATCTGCCTGTGGCTGGGCAATCTATACTGTACGGATCACCCGTACGACATATATCCGTCTCAATCAAGGTTTGTATACAACATGAAAATGCTTGGGGGCTGGGCCTTACTTCGCCCCTACACTACCCACCTGCCTTCCAACTTCATGTTGATGTAGGGCAGGCGAAGGACACGGAGCAGGCGGGCGTTACGCCGATATAGCAAACACCCCCACAAATTTTATACTCTCTTCTAACACTCGTCGCGACACATCGTAAAAATAAAATGGTATAATATTAAACTCCTTTTCTTACCCTGAGCATCACCCTGACTTAGAATGTTAGGATGCCCCACGGCGTCCCGGTCTCCGTGGCGAGCCAGGAGAGCAGCAGAACGCTGCCTACCTGGGGCTTCCGGGTGCCTGTACGGCACGGCTTGCTTGGATCCTGGACGACATGGGCGCCGGTGATGACGCTGCCTGCCTGCCTTGCAGCAGCAAAGTGCACTGTCACACTGTCACACGGCCACCTCTCAGCATATGCCTAACGCCTAATCTCCCCCCCTGCTTGATGCCCCAGTTGGCGACCCGCCCCGGTGCGCCGTATGCGGCGCTGGAAGCCACCCTCCTGGCGGCGGCGCACCGGACTATTGAGGATGCGCTCAACAACACTACGGTCGTAGGCGAGGAGGGTGGCGGCGGCAGCAGCGGCAATGCGCTGCTGCTTGGGGCAGCCGGCGGTGCAGCACGGCCACGGGCTCGCGCCCGCTGGCGGGGCTACACTGCCCAGATGCAGTGCCTTCCGGGGTGCCTCGAGTTGATACTCCGTGTGCAGGTGGGGACCAGCACCAGATGGGGCAGAGGGCACTTGCGGGGTGGGGTGGGCTCGGAGGGCGAATGCTTCGCACGCGGGCCACCTGCATCGCTGCTTGATATGTTTAGATATGTTTAGATATGTTTAGATATGTATCTATAGATATGTGTAGATATGTATAGACTACGTCGTAACGCTCACAGCACTATCCGTCACCGTCTCGCCTGTTGCAAGCTCCGTAAGCTACAGGTCCAGTTAGCTGACGCCGCACGCCTCCAGCCTTTCCCCCGCCTGGTTACCGCGTCACTGGCATGTGCATGTCCGTGACTTGTTCTGATCACCCTGGTCCGGCAGCTGGTCCGGCAGCTGGTCCGGCAGCTGGTCCGGCAGCTGGTCCGGCAGCTGGTCCGGCAGCTGGTCCGGCAGCTAGTCCGGCAGCTGGTCCGGCAGCTGGCCACACTACCCCTTATCGCCTGGCGTTTGGTTGCATCGTTGGTCGACTACAGGGGGGGGGGTGGGCACCCCGCCAGGGGGTGATACACGGGGCAGATGCGGCGCCTGCTGCCACAACTTGCTGTTGCGTCATGTCGTACAGAACAAAGGTCATACACAGAAGTACCATCACAGTTGCCACCCATTCGCATCGCCCCGCACTTTCATTTGTGTGTCCACACGTGTCCAGTACGAGAGCGACAAGGAGTTTGGCGAGCGCGAGGTGGCCGCCAGGCTGGAGGCGCTGCACCTTGAGCTGCGGAGGCAGATGGATGGAGGCGGCAGGGCGGCAGCTGGAGCAGCGGGCGGTGCGGACGGCGATGTAGGCGCCGGTCCGGCCGGTCCGGCGCCATGGACATCATCACCCGTTCTCGGACCTTTTGAAGCTCTGGCGCCGGAGCAGCCGGTAGGGGCTGGGTGGGTGGGTGGGTGGGTGGGTGGTAGCTGCACAGGAAAGCAGTAGCGTTCTCGGGCTGGTTCCCGCGCCTTGCTTAACGTCTTTTGCAAAAGCTGCTGCTACGGCTACTGCTACTTCTGCAAATGCTGTTACTGCTACTGCTGCAGCTTGTACTCTAATCTCTCCTTCACGTTGTGACTTCTGTCTCTCGATATACAGCAACTGAGGCAACCTCGTTCCTGTTACATATAGACTTGTATTAAACAGACTTGATCTCTCTTGCCTCTATCGGGTGCTGACCCCGGACTGGCTGTGGCTCCGGAAACGATGTGTCGCAAAAGGTCTTTTGGTCACCGGTGGTGTCGGCTCCTACACCGCCTACACCCCTACCCTCCGGAGCGACGGAAGCTGCTGTGCACCGGGCGCTGGAGCCCTCCGCCGGCACCGCACCACCAGACCACCAGGGCCCTCCCGCCGACCCCTGCCCTCCTCCTGGCCCCGCTCCCACCACCGCTGCGGCCGCCACCACCGCAGCCACCGCCTCGCTCCCCCCTCGCGCTATCCGCGCAGTCCCAGTGGTGCTGTACATTGACCCGCCGGTGATATCCACAACACGGAGGTCCCCCGTTGGATCGCCGTACCTGTTTCCAGTGGCCAACCCAACCAGTGGCGACGGAGCTTCCGCTTCCGATGCCCTGGGCGAGGGCCGGCAGGGCGGCAGCTGGATTGTGAGCCGGCGGAGTACCGCGGAGCGGATTGTCCTGGACAGGAGGGGCAGCTTCGGAGGTGGTGGTGGTGGCAGCAGGTATGGCAGCGCGAGCGAGGCGCTGCTGCTGTCTCCGTTCCCATCGCCGCTGACCATGTCGTTACGGCGCCCGCCGAGCGACGTGTCGGCGTCGGTGGGGACCATGACGGCGGCCTCTGCGTCCTTTCGCGCCCCGCCGCTGTCGGCGGTGCTGCCCGAGCGCACCGCGTCAGCGGCAGCGTCGCTGCGCGGTGCCAGCCCCGTTCGCGCCGCAGCGCCGGCGTCGGCGGACGTGGCTGACGGTGTCGTACGCGGCCGCCGGCGTCGGGTTAACCGCGCAACTACATGCGATGCGCGAATCTTTAAGGGTCGTTGCTGTACGGCCGCCGCCAGTGCTGTCAGTGATGAGGGCGAAACCTTCAGCAGCTTTGCAGGGGCCGTCAATGCCGGGGACGCAGGCGGTGGCGATCAGTATCAGCACGAGCACCGACAGACAGATGCGACCACGTTTCTGCAGCAGCAGCAGCTCCAGCACCAGCAGCGGGAGAGGGCTGGAAGGACTCAGCAGGAGAGACATGAACACCCGGAGCCGGAGCAGCAGCCGCAACTGCTGGACAAGCAGAACCCAGAAACGGCAGCGACCACAATATTCCGACGGCATGCTGACAGCAGCAGCAACCGGAGGGACATCGTCAGCGGGGTCGGGTCTGATGGTGGTGTTGTGGCATCGCCATTCGTCCAGCCCCCCGCTGCGGCGGCTGACGACCTCGACGACGATGACTTCGATTCCGCATTCGACCACACACGTTCAAGCCGTAGTGTGCTGCCACCTCCGCTGTCGCCATCGGCTGGTGGTGGTGCTGCTGCTACTGCTGCTGCTACTTCCCCCACAGGTGCTGCCGTACATGGCGGCGGAGGGGAAGTAGGGGTCACGTGGTCCACGTCGCGTGCTGCTGCTGCTTTTGCTGCTGCTGCTTCTGCAACGCCAACTTCACCAGCACGTGACATCCCACGACGGCCCCAGGAGCTGCCCCGGTCCCTGTCGCCACCGCCGCCACCAAGGGCCCTGCTGGACGCGCGGCAGCTGGCCTCACCCCGCCCAGTAGGGTCCATAGGGCCCGGGGGGACACAGCATCAACGCCAGCTGCGGCCGCCATGGCACGAGTCACCTAGGGACAGCCTAGCTGCTGGTGCTGGTATGCAGCCGACTGGTCCTGGCTGCGTGCGCCTCGATATCTTCCTGGACGAGGATGCGCTGAAGGTGCAAGCCGGTGGCGGCGCCGATATCTCTGGGGACCCGCCATCATCATTGGCGGCTCGTCATAATGCTGCTCCTCTTTCCTTCAACCATGTCCCTTTCTCCTCCGTGGACGTTCGAGTGGTGGTGAAGCAGCACGGTGTGGTGGTGGCAGAGGTGGAGCGACTGAGCGTGGGGCGGAGCAGGGGGGCCAGTGTCAGGTGCGAAAAGGGCCAATGGAGGATGAGGCCAATGATAGGTATATGGAGTAAGCGCAACCGCCACGGGCACCACGCCATCCGCATGCACGTGTGCACGTCTGATGCTTTGCCAGGATGAGAGCCCATCCCCTGGCGACCCATCCCCACATGCACCGCTGCGTATTGCCAATCTAGGAGACGTCTTCCCCGCGACATATTCCCACGATCCCGTCCGCAGCCTGGACCTCTCTGGCTTGGAAGAAGGCAGTGCGGCGCTTCTGGTGCTGCCAATCAGGCAGGAGCCAGAACGGCAGCAGCAGCAGCAGCAGGGGATGCGAAGTGGGGAGTCGTCGACCAGGGTGGCGGCGCACGAGGGCGGGCGTGAGGAGGGCATTGCTGCGCTCCAGAGCCCCTGCGCCGCCCTGGTGTACATCCCCATTGTGGTGGCGCCGCCCGCGGTGGCGGAGGAGCTGTGCGGTCTCATGCGCGGGATGGCTGATTCAGCCGCCGCCACCGGCCCTCGCCGCACTACCGACCCACGGGTCGCTCGTGCCCACGCATTCACGCACCATTTTTCAGTACTGGTGTCCGACATGGTATCCCTGCTGCTGGGCTGCGAGAGGCTGGTAGAGGAGGAAGAGGATGTAGAGGAAGAGGCGGAGGTTGCCAGGTGCAGCGCGATGCGCCGCAGTGACGACACAGGGGCGGCCCAAGATGGCCGAATCACCGAGCTGCAGCAGCTGGGTGTCGCCCTGGTGTCGTACCTGACCCAGATAGGCCTTACGGCTACACTGCATTACCTGCTTGAGGAGGTGCGGGATGCTGGGGTGGAGGTTCGGAGTGGTGATGTGGAGGGCGAGGAGGCGGTCCAGAGACTCCTGCAGGGAAAGCAGTTTTGGCAGCTGGAGAGACCTGCTGAGGAGAGGGATGCTGAGGCGCGCGAGCTTACCATTACACGCCCCGCCGATGCAGCGGCGGCCCGTCCGGCAAAGCCAGGGACGAGCAGCAGGTCACATGAGGAGGAGGATGGCGGTGAAGCGCCTGCCGAAGCTTCAGATGCGCAGCGTCCGGTTATTCGCCGCGCAAAGCTACCGACATGCAGCGCCACTGAAGCCAGGATTACTAGCGGCGGCAGTGGCGTTGGAACGCAAGGCCGTGCGCGCATCGTTGACGCGCCGGTAGTACCGCCGCTTGGTGCAGCTACATGGCGATCCGTGCTTCAAGGCTTTGACCCGCAGACCGAGGCGCGTTTCGAGGGCTATCTGTACGAGCAGAATGGCCCCATCCGCGGTTCCGCAGCAGCAGCAGCAGCAGCTACTGCTGTTGCGGCTGCAGTCGCGTTCGGCCTGCGGGTACCCCAGTCCGGGGTTTCTGCGGTGGTGCAGGCGCTGTGGGCTTGGCTGAGCTTATCGCGGTTTCGGTGGGACGGCGTTAACGGCGGCGTCGGCGCTATCTTGGGCGGCGTCGGCGCTGGGATCGGTGCAGACCGTGGCCGTGACAGTGACGGCTCCAGCGGCGGCAGTGGCGGCGTGGGGGGGCTGCGGCGTCCAGCGTGGGGTGTACATCTTGCGGTGCGGGTGCTGGGCTGGGCTGTGGCGCTGCCCGCACTTCTGTTGGGCCTCGTGACCTGGATTCGGCAGGCGCACACCCCCATCCAGCTGTGGTAAGGCCCAGTGCCGTGGTGCAGCAGCAATTGTGGTGCATGGTTGCCTGCCTTGTGCCTGACCTCATGCGGGGTGAGCGCTGACCAGGGGTGACCAGGGGTGAGCAACTGGCATCTGCTTTCGTTTCTGTTGACGGGCCGGGCCGGGCTAGCCGGGCGAACAAATCCAGTATCAGGTATCTTATGCACATGAGTTCAAAGGCTGTATGTGGCTTCTTCCCAGCGCACACACATGAGCAGAGCACGTGAAATGAGCGGCTGCAAGAGCACCAAGGGGTACACGCGTGACGAATGAACGGATGCAAGGATAATACCCCTAGGACCTGCCTAGCGCTGTCCTAGGGGTATCTTTGGGTCTCATTCAGCGGACACCTTCCCCCCTCCCCCCCCCCGCGGTAAACCTTGACTGTACTTGAGCATGTTATGACAGGTGGGTCGGTGGGTCGGTCGACAGCGTTGTGCGTTCCTGAATGCGTGGCATGAACACAGGAGGCGGGACGTGCTCGTCCGCTTTATCAACGTCGCTATCCTGGCGCTGCTCTATGTGTACGGGCGGTGTACGGCAGACACATCAGGGGACACGGCTGCGCCGCTATTAAAGCTGCTGGCCACATTGCTGGTCCTGGTGCAACCAGTGTCGTACAGCGTGAGTGCGGGGCGCGACCCGGCGCTTGTGGAGGAGGGGGATGAGATGCATACGATGGGATGCAAAGCTTGCCAAGGGAAAGAGAGGCAAAGGCATGATCGGATGCCATCGTCGCACGGGAAATAGCAAAACGCCACACGCCTGGACGCCACACGCGAATCACATTTGCATATAAGGAACTTGGGGACCTGAATGTACGCGCGCTGATACCCCCATTACGCCGCGACACGACTTCCGCTTCATCGTTAGCACCAGCGGACCCAAACGCTCCTTTTGTGTTCCCCTGTAACTAAATATTTTCGGGACTTAGCTATATTCCTCAAGGCAAGGGCAAAACGTGAAGCGAGCGCGCCATCCCATTCAGCAGGCGCATGTGCAGGCTGTGGGCGGTACCTCTTTTGATCCCCACCTCCTGTGAGGACAAGAAGGCCCATTCCATGACGCCAGGAGGAGGGGAAGCTGGCGGAGCACGGCAGTAATGACCCTCCGTACACGTCCTTTTGTCCCGCGTCGCATGCATGTTTCCCGCAGGGCCGCCTCCGGTCGTACCGTATCTGCTGGGCGCTGGACGCGGTCCTGCTGTGGATGCTGTTTGGTTCCCCGGACAGCGGGTTCACCGCCAGCAACACCCGCGACATGTGGTCTATGCTGCAGGTTGCCATCACTGTGGGGTTGATTCTGGCTGCATCGATGGCGCTCGCTGCAGCAATGGATTTGAGCCAGCGGCGGCGCTTCGTGCGCGCAGTCCAGCCGCCCGGGGGACAGTGCGCCTGGAGAGGCTAAGGTCGCGGCCCAGAGGTGCTATGGAAAGCAGTAGAAAGTACACAACACTGCCAGTGCGCCCCGCCTCAGCGCATTGTTGCCAAGATTGCTGTTGTTATGGCAACTGCAGATGCGGATTGTAACGTATGCTTAATTGTTTATGGCCATGGGAGCTGGGTTCGGCCTCGTCAATGCAGGCGCGTCTGGATCGCCCCGGGGCCCAGAGATGGCCCAGACGGTTGGCCAGGCAAGGGTGCGCCGTGTTTGGGCGTCAGGGCGCCGTCTCATAGGCAGCCTAAAACTATTGAAACACATGAAAGGGTCCTACGACGTTGGAATCGGCGTCATACTGTGCAGGAGGCTGGTGCGAGTAGCGTTTTATGTTTTTGTTGCAAGCATTGCGCATATGTAGTAACGTTTGCGACACGTCGTGAGTGGACGCTCTTTGACCCGATGTTACGAAGCGGTCATGAAGCACTAACGATGGAACCAAGGTATTGCTAGGCCGGGTATAATATTGGCAGATATTCCGGCTGCAACAAGAAATCGCCAAGCTACCGTCCCAAAGATCTCAGTCCATCGGCTGGTTACGTCGTGTGGCATTGGACAGATACTGCACACTGGGTCCTCGCCTTGTTCATGCCATGATAAGGTGTTGGTTCCTTGTTCAGTGAAAGATGGGATGTGTTCAGCCCCAAGAATGAGGCGGCCATTATGGCGAAGTATTTATTTATGAATTCATGTACACCATATTTATATGGACGTTCAGAAAGGCCTAAGGACAGAGTACGGATTTCAGAACCTCATGTAGGGCAATATAGATCCAAAGCATAGATCCAAAGCGTTGCAAACACCAGAGCCACAGGGGGCTCATATTTGTCAGGCGCAACGCTGACAATTAGCTCATTAGCAAGCATTTGGCAACAAAGCACAAATATTTTTTTATGGTTTCGTGGAAAATCCCAACCACAGAAAACAAGTAAAGGTGCAGTTAGTATCGAACGCTTACGTATGGTAAACGTTTTGCAGTGAACTCTTTATCACACGCGCACCAACTGTGCGCAAATGTGTGCGCACCGATCACAGTACGAACGGAGAAACCCCGCGTCCACCGAATATAGTGTTCCTTCTCCCTTCCTGCCTTACCGTTTGGCCTTTTGGCGTAATTTTATACCAAGATACTTGGTGTACATGTAGTACGGGCTGCTGGCTCAAGCGCTGGCCGAGCTGTCAGGGTGATTGTGGGGTGTGACTTCCGCAATCGCTATGGAGCTGGGGCTGACCTGCTGATTTGCAGCGAATATTAAGGATCACTCAAGTGTCATCTTTTTGTGCCCGACAACATGCACAAGGAACAACTTCATATTCGGGAATAGAAACGGCAGTGGCCGGAGTCTTGCCAGGGCGGTTATTAGCGTCCTATAGACGGGTTCATATAGGCAAACCAGTCATACCATTCTGACTGTGTAGTAACCTCCGCTAGCGTACACACACTCACACGAAACTCGGTGGCCAGTCCGTGTCTGAGTCACCCTTAGGCTTACGGCTCGGTTACACTTTTAGGCCGAGGTTAGAGCGCAACACTTAAGCAACTCGAGACGTAACGCACATGCGACGTCGTGTCCATTCCAACTATCAACATCACGCCTAAAAGCAGTGAACATGCAGACAACGCGCTTACAACATAGCACGATGGGTAGCATGTCGTACAGCAGGATTGCCCATGGACAAACCCCACCGTGGAGGTATCCGGGCGGGGCTATAGCCAAGGCAGCAAAGTCTAAGATACCTAGTGAAGAGATATTGAAAAATGACTTTAGTACGGCAAAATGCCTTGTGGCTTAACAGTAATTGGCCATTTGCGGTGGTCATTTAAATTGCGCGGCCAGTCCCCCCTTCCACTCATCGTAACCGCCTGCAAGTTGGCAAGCACCGGCCAATTTGGTCGTTCATTTCTTGAAGCGACGCGCTTAAGCGCCATCCGTTTGCACCGTACTTCGTGCAAAAACCGCTGATGAGGACTGCGGGAGTTACCGCCCAGCAACTTTGATAACCAAATACAGGACAACTATAAAAGTCTGCCACAATCTCTACTCCGCGGCTTTTTGGGGACCGGAAACACTTCCTGGCACGAACTGCCAATACAACAAAACCCGGTCTCGGCCACTCGCGAGTATGGTCGTAAATACCTATATTTGGCCGTGTACGTTTGTGGGCGTCAACTCCCCCAAGCAGTTAAACAAATCCAAACTTCCCAGTAACATGTTAGTTCGAACGATTGTGCAGAACCCAACTCGGATGCTAACATCAAAATGCTTTCTGGAACTCATACATAACATTTTAGGACCGGATATGTTGACAAGTGCGTTAACAAGCGCGCTTGGCGACATGCTCGTACACCATATGTACTTGTACGACACACAGATCCTTAATATCCAAGACCACATATGCCTACTCACGCAAAGGGGGCTTCGACAGCTAAGAGCTGGCACACTTGTACATAGATATGCCTCTAAAGAAAGCAGGTTGCTCTATATTTGATAAGATAGAGACGGCAGATACGTGGAGACGGCATTCGACAAACGCACATCATTTATTTCCATATCTCCATTTCTTCGTGATTCGACCTTTGCTGCCTGATGAATGATGAAAAGCAGCTCGCAGCGCTAGAGGGACTACACAACAACGCGAACCAGGCACATTCACCTGCACACGCAGTTGCGGATTAGGGCGACGCAGCACGGGCAATGCCTTTCGTGCATCGCTCGCCCATAACGAGCGGATCATGGCAGCAGCAGTTCATGGCATGCGATACCCACCTAGCCAGCTACGTTTCCAGCCATTGAGGCTGACATTATGCCTGTACCCTTCATGTCCTTCATAAGAACGTTTTAACCCAGCAAAAGCAGCAGCGTTCCGTTCCAAAGCGTGTTGGAAGCTGTGAGATCAGAAACTGCTGTAACTAAAGCAACGAGATAACTACGAGGCAGTCGTTCCCACGTATGTATGTCAGCGCGTCATGCGCCGCCCGCAACCCACCCCTAAACAGGAATCCGGCACTGAGACATGAAAGCCCCCGGGGCCCTGCATGCCAGGTAATGAGAAGCTGAAAAAACCCCCCGACAGAACAGGAGGAACCTCTCGTCCAGGTTTCATCAGTATTTCCAGCTGCCCATGCCCAACGTACATACGTGCTCAACCCAATCTACAACTTGACGACGCAACCAGGCAAGGCGACCATAAGCTCCACTGCGTCTCGTTCGGTCTCCAGAACATCTAAATTCAAGTTCGCAATAGGATTGCAACCTGTGCGCCTCTTTTTCTGTCACCTCCAGCTGCTGCTGCTGCTGTTACCGTCAGCCTTTCAGCGGTCCGCTTGCCAGGAATGAAATTCTCCAGCCGACGTCCCTGGCCATCACCAGCACCATGGACGCCAGGATGCGGGACCCCGTAGCATGGGCAGCGGGACCCCAAGCAGCCCAACAAGAGCAGGGGCCAACCCAGCTGGTGCCGCCACTGGCGCAGTGAGGAGGCGCTGCGCTGAGCGAGTAGTCACCACCAACGCCGCCATCGTCAGTACCGCCGATGACAGCATCGCGGAACATCAGCGCCAGCAGTGCCGCATCCACCAGCCAGCACCACGCGATGGCACGGAAGTGGACCTGGCGTGCAGTCAAGTGGCAGGTGGCAAGATGCCGACGTAACTGCCCGGTTCTCGATCTCGCACTGCCCTACCGCCAAAACTGGCATCCTGGAGACGAGCCTTCAACAAGGCCACACATACAGTGAGAGAGGCAGCAGGATGAATACTTGGCAGGATATACGCAAATGGACGGCATTGCGTTTCTTTGTTCGGTCTGCGGGACTGGACTCATGCAAGAAGCTGCTGGCCTAGTGCACCGCGGCATCCAGAATTCCGCTGTGTGTGCAACTTGTGCCATGTTCGCGCACATGCGCGAAGATCCCGCACTTACACTGTATGATACCGGCTGGATCACTACCACCAGTGATGCCAGTGCGCGGCTCGTCCTGAGCAGCTGCTCGTCCAAGTTCCGGTACCAGTTGCCGTACAAGTACAGCGCCAGCAGGCATGCAACGTGACTGACCCGAAGGCACTGCTCCCGCCACCTGGAATGCCCGCCAGGGCGGGCAAGGGTAGAGATGACAATGCCGCCCGTAAGACCGCAGTAAACAAAATTACACGGCTGTTTATGTCACGGTAGGTCGTGCCATTTGTTTTCGAGGACGTAATCACCAGCCTTGGATGCTGCACAGTCAGGGTAATGCAGAACGGGCCAAAAGCTAGCCTGACATTAACCGACTGCACGGCATAACACTATTTCCCGCAAAAGACTATACTGGAGACAATCTTGTGGCGCCCTGACACCCCTGATACGCCAATATTGTCCCCCGGCGGAGCTTCCGGCCGCCTTCCACGTGTTTTGCCCTCTCCACACATTGCCGAATGCCCAGCTGCGTAGAAGCCCCATCCCGTCTGCTCGTGCTCCTCACGTGTACCTGATATCCCCCTTATCCGCTCACACCTGAATATGTGGGCGCCCTCCTTTCCCACCGCCGCCATCACCACAGCCGCAAAGAGCAGCAGCGGGGTCAGCATGCAGCCCACCACCAACGCCAATAGCACAGGCACCCAGCTGGGTAGAGACCGAAAGTGCCGGAGAAAGACCACATTAAAGCACCGGGCATCACCCCAGAAACTGTGGGGCCCTCCTCCGGCCACGTTCACCAGCAGCGCTGCTGTGGTCGCTACTACCAGCAGCATGTTGAACAGCCCGGCAGTCAGGTCCCACGGCTGGGCGTGCCGGGAGCGGAAATCGGTGCAAGCGTCCTCCAGCCCTTGTTCGCTGTACGGGACGAGGGGCAGGCGCCGGCCGGCCAGGCAGAAGGATCATGTCATGGCAAACGGATGTCCACTTGTCCGGGTCAAGGGGGCCCAGGGCGCAGTTCCGGACGACAATCGCAAAACGAATATACCCAAGAGCGCCTCGTCAGCAAAATGGAGTCAAGACGGGCCGCTGAGGAAGACACGCCGCCTTGTAGATGGGCCCTCTATCAGCCGCCTTCCATATGCGCATGACTGCTGATGCGGCTTCACAAGGTCCGACCCAAAACTGCTCCGGTTGTCCACATGCGGTGAGCCCGGCCCAGCTCCTGCTCACTATACACTTCCACGTGGCGCACTCTTGGGCCCCAGGCGAGCAGGCTAGCCCCGGCCCCTCCCCTCCCTCCCCTCCCAGTGAGCGAGCCCCTGCAACTGCCGTAACGAGCATACCGCTGGCCACTCCCCTTCCATGGCCGAGCACCTGAAGCCTAGGAAGGTCGCCCGCACAGCCGCTGCGAGTCGCCGAGCTCCAGGATTCCTCGAGGTACAGAGACCCTCTGCCTCAGTCGCTGCTGCTGCCTGCACCGCCGAGTCGCCGCTTCGCTGGCCCGCCTCCCCCTCCGCCTTCAGCTCCGTGTCCTCGCCGGGCTCCGGAGCTCGCAACAGGTCGTCCAGGCCGTCAAACAGCAGCCCACCGCCTGCGGCACCCGCGGCCAAGGACCGCAATCAGCTCACAGGTCGCGTACAGGTACGTTGCTGCCTAAAGTCAGCCGGCAGGTAGACAGGCAGGAAGGCAAGCAGCTAGGAGAGAAGGGCAAACGAGGCAGCAGCAGCGTGGCGCAACACCACTCTACAGGTTACTATGCACGGGCGCCGACAACCGCCAGACCAGATATGCATCGGCGCGCGTATGCAGCAAACCTATCATAAACCCGCATTTCCTCTTTCTATACGCGGTGGCCTGGAATCAGTGGCCTCGGACCAGTACTACTTGACGCTTGTTGGCTTACCCGCATCCATTAAGCCTTTCAGTACACCGCGAAGCGTGGCCTGGAGGCCTAAGCGTTTCAGGTACGACAACAAGTCTGCACCAAGGAGCTGAAGCTCCGAAACCTCGATGGTTGTAGCCTCTTGATCATAAGCGGCGTACTCCGCTTGGCGCCGTGCCGCCCCCACTTCCGCTTCCTCTACCAGCCTCTTGCAGCCCAGCAGCAGGAACACGATGTCTGATACCAATACAGAGAAATGGTACGTGAATGCGCGGGCGCGAATGACCCGTGGGTCGGTAGTGCGGCGAGGGCCGGTGGCGGCGGCAGATGCGGTTTCCTGCTCCATCTTATTCAGTAAGCCGCACAACTCCTCCGCCACCACCGGTGGAACCACCGCAATTGGGATGCAGAGCAGGGCTGCCGGGCTGGGTTGCGTGTCCGGACTCTCTACCCCTCTTGTGGGCGACCTGGACGGCAGCACCAGCACTGTCGCACTTCCCTCCGCCAGCCCTGATAGGTCCAGGCTACAAACAGGTTGGGACAGGGAAGGGAGGTGGGGGTCCTGAGGAAGCACGTCCGGTATCACAGCATGTGACAAGGTGTGTGGCCCGAAAGCTTTGGAAGGCAGCCTGCAAAGGCGGAAGCATTGAAAATGTCGACGGAATAAGAGCAGCCTCAGAGCGCGTGCCCCACTGGCAATACAGCGCCATGTTTCGGACGAATGGCCGCTTCCCGCCGCTAATGTGTCAACTTCTTGCAGCTGACGGACCCTCCCCAGATCATGCCGACTCAAATACCATGGCCATCGTTGTCCACCCTCCTCCCCCCCCCGTTTTCCGCACCTGACACTGGCCCCCCTGCTACGCCCCACGCTCAGTCGCTCCACCTCTGCCACCACCACACCGTGCTGCTTCACCACCACTCGAACATCCACGGAGGCCTCCATGTCGCCATCACCCACCGCCCCACCGGCCCTGTAGTCGTCGCAGTCGTCATCCAAGTACAGGTACAACTGCGATGTGGCCCCAACCCTATTCTTGCCGGCCTGGCTGCCCTCGCGGCATGTCCCTGCGTCGCTGAACCCCGGGCGGACGGTACTTGCAGAGGAACCACCCCAGCTCTTTTCCATATCCACTGTAGCCTCGTCGGCGGACTGGGCAGCAGCCGCAGCATCGGCTGGTAATTCCACCACGGGGCTCTCCAGGAGCACCAGCAGCGGCTGTCCCGCCCGCAGGACTACCGGCCAGACCGCACAAGGGCTGGTGGCCATGGCGGCTGCGGTGGTGAAGGCTGAAGGGGCAGAAACAGAGGAGCTACCCGGCTGTGCGGCGGCACCCCGCTGTGTTGGACAACACCGCAAACATTTATTGCGTGGTTAGTGGGAGTGTGCGTGTCGAGAGGGGGGGGTTTGTCCTTGAGCAAGGTGCTCAGCATGCGAGTTTGCGCCGACCGCATCCTTTTGGAGCGCGCCGTCTTCACGCGCCGCACTACACATGATGACAAAATGTGGACTAAAGCCGGGGAGCTAGGGGGGAGGGGGGACCAGTTCCGCGAGTGCCCCAGGAGGGTGATGGGTCATATGAGTGCGGTAGACAACATGACAGCCTATTGAATTCACGAATTGGAATTGGGGGAGGGGCCTCCTAAGAGCCATTTTTACCTAAAAGCCCGATTACCTATGGCCAAGGGAACCGCGTAAGGTGCTGGATTAGATTCAATTTCAGGTTCAGGTGGCGAACAACAGGCACTTTCGATGCATGCCGTGCCGCACCTAAGGACACGTGTCGGGAAGTGCCGCGGCGGCGTCTAAATCCAAAACACCACCACCGCCACCGCCACACTCGTCAGTACCACCTCATCCGTACACAGGGTTGGCAGACTAGGGAGGGGGCGCTTGAGCACCGCTGCTGTCTACAACATGCCGCTCGGAGTGCAACATATTTTTTCCACTGGGGGACCAATATGGGAACTAGGTGATCTACATTACTAAGCGCGTCCCAAACTCTGCGCAGCACTCCGCACGGGGCACCTGAGGGGCCATGGCCACGGAGTCCGCCGGGCCGCCTCTATCGCCGCCATCAGCAACCGGAATTCGTGCCGGGCCCCTCTCAGGGCCGGGCCCCTCTAAGGCCGCCGCCCCGTGGGCTCCGATTGCGTCGATGGCTCCGATGTCGCCGCCATGCTCCAGACTCTCAACAAGCTCCCGCTGCAGTGCCCCCAAACCTCGCTCCAGCACATCCGCATCCAAATCATGCCCGGCATACTACAAATCGGTATCGCACGTGCAGCACCAAAACCGTGGCACAGCTCGGGAGCAGGTGACTTAAGAAAAAAGGTGCCGCGGCCAAACCCTTTCGTTGAGCTAAGGGTTGAGTCTTCCAAACGGCAAAGGCAAAGCGTACATGTACGGGGCGGATACGATACCCAGCAGCGGCAACAATGTTTCTCTTCCTCTTCCTCCCCCTACCTCCTCTTTGAAAAGCCCAACTCCCGGTATCCGGTTAATTCCTCCAAATGGACCCTGGGCGCCCCTCTGCGTCATATTTCTATTTCCACCGGCGTTCAGCGCCTCCTCACCTGCAGCTTCACGATCACCTCCACACAGCCCCTCAGGCAATGGACCAGCCTTGTGTGGATCAACCACCGATCCGAGGGTCCCTGACCAGCGGCTGGGCTTCCAAGGCGCAAAACAGAACCGCTGCCACCGAGCTCGGAGGCCCTGGCCTTGACACCGCGGCCGCTGCGCACCGCACCACCGCTGCCACCAGCGCCGGAAGATCGCGAAGCAGACCGCATGGGCATGTGGGGCGCGTGGGTGAGCGCCTCCGAGGACGGCCTCCCCGATGCAGCCGTGAACCGAAGTGACGTGCTCGTGTTCAGTGCGTCCTCTATTCCCGTGGCCACCGAGGTGGCCAGAATGGCAGCAGCACGATCGTACGACATTCCAACAGGGGTTTCCACCTTGGGTGCAGCAGTGCGAAGAGGGTATGAGGGAGGGAGGTTGGCTGGGGAAAGAGAGGCCAGAGATTATATAATTTCCAAGACACCCATTGGTGAAGAGGTCTACAGAAGGAAGAGAAGGTAGAGGGAGTAAAAGGGGTTGAGAAAGGGGGGGATAGGGAAGCGCAGGGAAGGGCCGTCCACAGCAACATTCATGCGAGAAATGTCATCCCTGCCAGTAAGGCTACCATCGTACCACTCGTTGCCGTCATGCAAACGAATCTTACCTTGAATGCTACGGTGATATGCTGCATGCGCGATTCGTACAGCACGAAAAGGAATCGCGCGGATGTGGCGTTGCCCGCCTTCGCACCGGTAGCATTAGCACCAACGCTTGTAGATACGTCAAGCCGCCGTAGTGGCCCAGCGGCGCCAGCGGCAATCCCCCATGTGTGATATACCTTGTCACCTCCTCCCCGGTCGCGCTTCGGCGTGTTTGTCCCCACTGCGACGGCTCTTGAGCCCGGTCCGGGGACCGCGTCCTGAAACCCTCGGCCAGACAACACCGCTGCAGCGCCCTCCCGGCCCGTGTGTCTCTCCAGTCCGAAACCGCGGTGTTGCCGGCGTGTGTACAGCACCGGAGTTGCAGTACTGCCCGCCGCCACCACCACAGCAGCAGGGGGCACAGCAACTACAGGACCTGCAGCACGCCATTCGGCGGCCGCCCCGATATCCTCTGCAGCCGCAGCTTTTCCGTAAGCTGCGATCTCGGCTGGCGCCGGAGCGCTGAAAGGTTCATTGGGGTTGCGGCTGCCACTACGGCCTGTCGAGCAGCTGCCACCTCTTACGTCTGAAAAGTCTGACAAGCCTGCCATTGGAAAGCTACACGCGGGTAACCAGCTCTCCTGCGTCATGTCCGACACCGTACGGACCCAGGCCATTGAGAAGTCGCTGTCCTGGCCCATCGGTAACACGCCATTGTAGCTGCCGGCACAGCGAGCCGTCGGCCGCTCTTCGGCCGGCCCTGTAGACGCATATTCCGCTCTGGCGGCTGCTGGTAACGCGCCGCAACCAGCCGCTGCCGGGCCCCCTAAGCTGGTGGGGTTCTTCACGGTGTGGTGCACAGCGGTGCGGGTACACGGCTCCTGGCGAGCCCTACTAGCTTTGGCGTTGTTAGCCAGAGCTACAGGAAGCGGCAGAAGCGGTGGCCCGCCCTCGCTCGTACAGGAACCGTCGCCGCATGCGGATGGAGGTGCCGGCAGGGCGCTGTGGGAGCGTCCTCGGCCGAACAGCTGCACCGCTAGCGCACGGGAGTGTTCGACACCTTGCAGCGCCACTCTGCGGACCACCGACGGAAGCATTGCCGCGACGCTGCCGCCCACTGCCGCAGCCAGGACTAACAGGGGACCGGCCTGGGACCAGAAATCCCAAACAGGGGACAACAGCAACAGCAGCAGAAGGGGCCGCATAACCAACATTGCGGGAGCGCCAGAACGGCCGCTGCCCGGAAGAGTTGAATGGAGGCTGCGAGGCCCGGATATGGGTAACACACACCAGGGCACTGCGGCATGCTCGTTCTTCACAAGCAGGTACAGGTGCTCGATTCAACCGAGGTGATTACGGGGTGGCCTCCAACAGTCCGCAGTCGCCGTTACCCCCCTAGCCCGTGCCAGGCAACTTACTCTGGAAGGCCCCAGCG
This sequence comes from Volvox carteri f. nagariensis, assembly GCF_000143455.1. Lineage (NCBI taxonomy): Eukaryota > Viridiplantae > Chlorophyta > Chlorophyceae > Chlamydomonadales > Volvocaceae > Volvox > Volvox carteri. Next base: position 2,049,281 of record NW_003307551.1, on the reverse strand, counting down.
ACACCAATACGATGCCCAGCAGCAGCAGCAGCAGCAAAAACAGCGACTGCCAGTGTATGGCTGTGCGCGCCAGCTGGCAAACCGAGCTCGCACCTCCTTCCATGCCGCCGCCGCACATCAGCGCCACACAGACCACCGCCACGGTGTGCGCCAGAGCCGCGCCTTGGAGCACGTGCGACAGACAGACGCGGCCGGTGGGGACGCAGGTGCTGTGATCGCCGGAGTGCTGCCCTTTGAGGACATCCTTGCCGGTGTCCCGTTGCGACTGCTCCTGTTGGCGCTGGGCGCGATGACGACGATTACTTTTATTCTTTACTTGGCATGTTCCTGGCCTTGAGCAGGGAGCTGGGTGCAGCTGCGCGCACACGACCAGGGGCCACACAGCGATCGCCAACTGCGCCAAGAGCGACCACACGGACGAAAAGACACGGAAGTACGGTGAAGCCGAGCAGAGCGGCAGCGCCGCCAACGCTAGATGCGCGATGTGCTGCGGCCCTACGGATGAAGCCACGCGCTCAGCAGGTGCCTCGGCAGCGGTAACCTTGGCGCCTGGTTGCCCTGGTGAACGGCATCGGCCGCCGCCGCGCTTCCGCCGAGCTGCGCATCGCTTGGCCATCAGTTTGGACACCACAATAATTCTAGGAGTGCAGCAACGTACTGCGCTGCACCGACACGCACGTGACAAAATTAGGTAATGGCGTTCGACACCGCCTTGCTTATGCAGCAGAGATATGGTTCCAAATGGGGTTACGCTGAGTATGTGATGTGTGCTGAGCAGTTGGGGTCTGCCGACCACGTACACAGTACCCACTCATGTGGCAAATCTCGCAAGTTATTTCCCTGATTTTATAATTTTATGGAAAGCTTACTGATTATCGTATGATTTAATGGAAAGCTTGGCTTGGGACGGCGACAGCGGTTGCTGCAAGATCCAAACGTGGGCGACATGTGGATGCGAAACATGCCGTTAGGCACATGAACGAACCTTGGGTCACCTGCACTCGATGGCGGTTGATCTGTTGCAAAGCGCCTCCCTGTCGTTGTACCTTTCCTCTCTTTTACCAACATTTACCCTTCCTTTAGGCATGTTACCAATCTGCATAAGCAACCTTATACCTTGTTGTGCGCTGCAAATGAACAACTTGCAGGTTTTCGACAAGACTTCCTCGCCCGCACCTCTATATTTGTTCCATTAACTCAGGCGACTGGATTGCCATAATCGGAGACGTTCTGACACGGCCGACCGGCTCGCCACGGACGAGTCCACGGCCGTAACCTCGTCCATGTATGCAAAACTAGGATTGTTCGGGAACTTACCTTATAATGATTGGAATAGCCCAACATTAGCTCGTCTTTTATCGGAATTCATGGCAGGCGCAATCTATCGATCTGTCCTTCCCAAGTCAAAACTGTAGTGTTTGGTTGTCAGTGGCAACCGCCCACGATCAACTCAAAAGTGAGAGGACAGTTCCTCAGGCTGTTGGATTACGACGCTTATTAATCGATCCTTGAATGACGAGGGGAGGAAACGGGGCAGGGTAGGTCGGTAAGATTTCCCCGTGGGGACTTCTTCGGCCTTTTATGCAGGTGGCCTTGTGTTGAGTGAAGAGGTGTCCAGGGCGGGCGATGCAGCAGTCGCTGGGATTGTCGCTGGCATTTCGCTGACGCAAAACTCCCGGTCACGCAGCTGTTCCTGCCCTATGCTCGGCCAGCAGGCGACGCAATTCGTAACGCTACAGGTTGCCAGGCACGTGTGTGTTGGGGGGGAGAGGGGAGAGCATGTGTGGTGGAGATGCTATTGTCTAGGATCTCTGCGAATAAAATACTTTCCCTGGAGGATGGAAGTTTATGCATGTGCATAATCGGGATCGTCAACTTTCCCCGCTGACGACAACTAGCAAGTGATGAGGTTCATTATAGCGGATTTTTTTGGCCGCAACCGGCGTTTACGGATTTTATGTTTGTGTAGCTTAAAAGATATCTGTCTCCAATACTGGATAAAAACATCAGTGCCTATGCGCATAGGGTGACTGAACACAACCTGACGGCAGATTGTGTACAGGTGAGTTTAGTTTCGGAGCAGCATCTCGGCCACGGCAGCTTGCCATGTCTAGTAGGCTCAGCGCCCGCTTTTATGCCTACACTCCTCCGCAATCGTCGTTGTCATGCTCTCTATTGCAGCGAGGAAGGCAGCGTTTGATGGAGGCGGGCGCTCGCTCCATCCATGGCAAAGAGGCAGAGAGCAATCAATGGTGGTTTATTTGAAGGAGGGCGCGCCTTGAGCACGCATGAGGCATGGGTTCCGCATTTCAAACATAGCGCCTGGCTTAGCGCTTGGCGAAGCAGGCAATCGGCATGGAGATGTGTATGTCTATGCTGGCCAACGGAGGGGTCCCGCGCCACTTGTAAAAGCTAAGCTGGCGTGAACCCATCTATCTGCCCAAGTAAGCCTTGCAATTCAGTGTACACCATTGCCCATAGGATGACGAAATCTTAATTTCGTCCAGGACGGACTGCTGCCACGCAAAACGAATCTTGCCTTGGACGTAGCTGGATACCGCACACGCCTTCTGGCGTGGAGGATGACTGAATCGAGTAGAGCTGAATGTGTTTACCGCTGGAGTGGAGCGGTTCTCAAATCCTCCGTTTCGTAGACACGTTAGGAACTTACGGCTTTTAATAATGATGAGGTCAGCATCGACATCGAAGCAAAGGTTCGACAACAATCGACTTGACTACTGCAGTGGGCTTCTACCGCCACACGTGCCGCATATGGGCTCAGACTCGACGCAGGCCCATACATATTCCGGGAGATCCAATTCATTGTGGTAAGGGAATATCGCGCCGAATGCTGGATGCTGCAGCAATCTGCCACGGTGACCATGATGCTCAACCATCGCGCCGCTGTTGCTGGCGCATCGCTGCTGCTGATTCTGTCGTCGCTGGCGCTTCTCGCCACGAGTCACCCAGATAGCAAAATGAGGATCAACACGTGTGTGGGTACACCGGCGCGCTTCCAGGGAATCCTTGACATATTTGGCATGTTACTCATATTGGCAGCCACTGTGCAGGAGCACGCACACTCCGGCCCTGACAATCGCATTTCGACGTGTACACCTTTTATTATTCGCTGCTCGGATTCCGAACAACCACACTTCGCCAATTTTTTTCTGCCGTGATTATTGCGATCATAACATCGTAAAGTAACGCAACCTAGTCAATCGCTGAAAGCGCCGCGGTCTGGTGTTTGTAAGGCCCCAGCTACTCCAAGGGCACTTACCGAGCTACTTACAAACCTGCACACCCTGCAGGCCCTGTGCCAGGCGGCTGCTGGACGAAGACAAGCCGACAAACAGCAGCCGCAAGCAGCAACAGCCGGCACCCTGCTGCGAGCAATGCGGTGGTGACAACGAGGCTTTCATCGCTTGTTATCAGTAAGTAGCGAAGAGGGCATCCTTATTAATACCGAGCAGATGTAGCGCCGTCTAGCGACCCCACCCCCGGCGGGGAATCTCTACGGGCTGCGCTTGCCGTGCTGGAACGTAGCCAGGAACTTTGCCCGCTTTGATAGTCCATGTAAGCAACCGTACTACGCGGCTGCACATTTACCTACCACGCATGCCCGTGTCGTGTTTAGGGTGTGTAGGCGCTGCGTGGAGGCCGCCCAGTGCAGGCCATGGACAAGCGATGCCTCCCTCGCCATTTACGACGGCGCCTGCATGTTTGTAAGGGAGCAGTGCAGCGGCGTAGCGGTGAAGGTGGCCAAAACCGAGCCGGCTGCGGGGCCGGACGAGGTGGAGAAGCCAGTTCAGGCTGAGGGAGGGGACAAGCCCAAGGCTGTGCCTGGCAATAGAAGCCAAGATCCGCGACAGCCGTCCACCGAGGGACCCCGCAGCCAGCAGGTGCATTGCTTCGCCGTCAGCGAGAACGTTTGTGCACGGGACGCTCGCAGACATGCAAAGGTGCGTGGTGTGTGCGGGATCGTTAGCAAGGGTACCCGCAATATGGATTGCCTGGTAATCTCCCGGTTGCGGCGTCCGACTGAAGTGCATAAGCTAAATGGACGACGTTCAGTGATTACAGCAGGCAACGGGAACCGTTGCTATCTCGTACACGAGGTCTCCATTCCCCCGGCACTAGGTGTGGGGACTAAGAGTGGTCGCAGGTTCCATGCAATCTGCATGATGATTCTTTTGAGACCTTCTGCGGACTGGGAACTTAAGAGCGAAAGCCAAAGCCGTATATGCCGTTATCTGCAGGGCAGTGGCGCCAACTGCGGAGCAGACAACCGAGGTATCGAAACATGCGACCTGAACAGCGTCAAGAGCAAGTTAGAGTCCGCTTTGGACGTGCTATGTCGGGGTGTCAGTGGCATCGCATGAACGTTTTTGCGTCCGCATGGAATGAATGGTTCTTACAGAACTACTGGTACTTGCGTCCCGCACTAAGATATGGCATTCCGTAACCTTGCATCTGCTTCTTCATCCACGCTTGCACGCTTTGGTTGCGAAGATGTTGATTGTTATGTTGTAAAGGTGGCATAAAGGTAGGAGGGAGTGCCCGCATAGCCAGCAGGGATTGTCGCGGCCATGGTTTGCTGCTGGTGTATTGGTTTAATGGCATGCATGCATACCTTCGATGTTGGTGGCAGGAAGTCCAATGTGTGAGCTGCGCATCTGTCTGGCGCGTCGTGCAGGTCCTTGGGAAATTAGTGGGTCTCCTGGACGATACATCCTTGGGGACTTCCTCTGACGTAAGAAAAAATGCCTGAGTGCTACCATTTCAGGGCAGCACCCTGATTTCCTGAACAGAGCAGAAGGCTGTGTAGCCCGGAACATAGCCAGAAGGTGAAGAATGCCATTATTGCACTGAGGCCCGATCAGTTAAGGCTGCTATCCGAAGCGGATGCTGCGTCCTTCGGCCACCGAAAGGGCACTTGCCGGACAGCCAGCTTCGTCGGACCCAAAAGTGAACTGCGTTCACACAGAAACAAGGAAAGAATGTATGACTCCTGTCGCAAATGTTTTGTTACCAACGAATAGTAACATGGATCAGGAAGAAAATGAGCCTTCCAGCCAGGTGTTGGTAGCGCGTCTGGCTCTGACTACTTTGCCTTTGTGCTTGGCCATGAAATTCCAATTGCCGGCAGGAAGCCAGGTACAAGCTTCCGCACCCTCGCGCCTGGCACGCCAAGCAGAAATCCTCCCTTCCGTGCAGAAATCCTCCCTTCCATTTCATAACCTGCTTCTTGCAGTTGCGCCCTGTGCACACGATGCTAGCGGCCACCTGGCCGCTGGCGCTACTTGCCGGTCTGCGTGTCTCTGGCAAGAGCCCAGCCACGCCTGCAGGGCGGGCTTGCCGCGCTGCAGGCTGTTTGCACGCGGCCGTCACGGCGCTGGTGCTGTTCTGCATAGCGTTTCACGGCAGCCGTTCGCGGTGCTTCCGAAACATTCAGGCAGCATTGCAATGGCATGGTATTGCTTTGCAGGCTTTGGTAACAGTGCTGCCTATTCAACAGGTGATTCTGTTGCGACCTGTGGGTCGGCACAGGCGCGTCGTTGCACGGTCATTAGCTTTGAATTGAGAATCAATCTTTTCAATTTAATAGCAATAACTAGCTTCACATGCGCGTCGAATTTTCTCTTTAATGTTTTTTTATCGCGGTGAATCCATATTATCCATGGTCGATGCGTTTGTGTGTGGTTAAGGACAAAGAAGCAGCGTAACGTCTATTAAGCATCGCAAGTATCAAGAATCTTCTTCTTGTCACTTGTCTACGTGGTTTCTCCAGTGCATTGGCATTGGCAGCGCTAGAGATGAAGCCGGCGAGGTGAGCACACAGATGGGAGGCCAGTGCCTACCGGGTTGCTGGACCTACCTGTGGCTCTTCCTGGGAGCGTGTTGAAGGAGCAGAAGACTGCAGAGTGCAGAAAATCGCAGTGGTGACGATATACCTCTCGAACCCTTGTATGGTGCCCGCAGCTGACCGTGCCTCGGCGGTCAATACCACCGCCGTCGTGCATCCACGCGCTCTTGCGCATCGCCTCCTCTGCGTTGGCGCTGCGGCTGGGCTGCACGGCGGCCACCGTTTTCAAGCTGCCGGAGCCGAGCTCTTCAGCCGCCGCCCCATCGCATCCACTACACATCTCCGGCATCCAGTCACCCGTGGAGACCTTTCCACCTAGCTGCGAGCCCCATCCGTTCACCCCGGCCACCGGTGCCTCCATCTTCTCCACAGTCCCCACCGCTGTGGGCCAAGTTGCGGCTGCTGGTAGCCGGAGAGTGAAGGATGGTGGTAAGGGTGGTGACCTGGACCGCAGCTGGGCGTTGTTGGGGGGCCTGGACGCACGTCTGTTACTGGCGGCTGGGTTAGGTGGCGTGGCAGCCTGGCTCATGGATTTGGCGCTGACGGCGTCACTGGTGCGGTTACACCGTGCGATACGGCAGGTGGGTGTTAGCTGGGCGGGGTGGCGTGGCGTGGGGTACGGTTTGACGTGGAGTTTGGGTTCGGGTATCAGGACGGGGCTTGTAGCAAAGGAGCCGTCATAAGCGCAGTGTACGTGCTCGGCTCGACGTGCAATCGTAAGTTGGAATACAAGGTGACCGGGAGAGCAACGCGCATAAGCGCAGTTGAGCGTGTATAAATGGCGAGTCCCTGTAGCGGAAGCCGACACGGAGGCGATACTGTTATATATGGGGCATGCTGCATAGACAGTGTTTTGGAGGCCCGTAAGGCCCTGGAGTGAGGAGCACCGCAAGGTGGCAGCTTTAACGGCTTTGTGTCCCGCCGGCGAAGCACCGTGTTGTTGCCTGTTCGACCTGGCTTCTATTATATATCACCTTGTTTGCAGGATTTGTTCCTGTCGCGCGCACTTGTACGGAGATTGCTGTGCAAGATTTGCGCGGGGACATAGGTGCACCTGGAGGCGGCCGTGACCTGTAACGGGTACCCGTACCCCTCCTCTGCTCCTAACCTCAAGTCCGCGCAGGCTGGACGACACCTCAACTGGCGGCGGGCAATGAGGACCAGTGACGAGCCGGAGGAAAGGGGTACGCCCGATGAGGGACCCAGGTGTGTTGGACCCCTTCATTGCGAACTGCGGCTGGGTTTTTTGTAAGGCTCATACAAGCCTTTCAACATGCAGTCCTCTGGAAGCTTAAGAGCGACCGGGGTCCTCGCGTCTATTGCGTAATTCAGATATGAGGACGATCGCTAGTTTGAAGTCACTCTAATAACGTTGTGTACAATAGGCTGGGTGCTGCACAAAAATTGCCGTGTGGGGCTGTAGCGACTTCTGATAAACCTTCCGGGACGATCAGCAGGGACCCTGAGTCTGCTCGTACCCCGAATGAATGTCATGTGCCGCGTGCGCGCTCATGCATCAGCGACCCCAGCGGCGCTTCGGAGGGCTGGATGCTGGCAAGTCATCGAGCAGGGAGGAGCAGTGAAATGCCTTCACGCGGAGCAGCCGTAGCGGGAGAGGTCCCGGAGGCAAGGGGCTCAGAGACGCCGGGTAGGCTGGCCGTCTGCCCAAGCGACGGCGCCAGGGCAGATTTACATACTTACGCGCGCGTGGGAAGTGATTGCGTACGTCTGTGTTAATGTGTGCTATAGACTGCTGCTTGCACAACGCGCGATGCGTGGTTCCCAGTCTTGAAGCTCGGCGCATTATCGTTATGCCGAGTTATGCTTACGAATAAAGGTAACAACTAAGGACTAAAGACATGATAAGGAATCAGCAAGATTAGAAGACATAAAGAAAAGACACGGTCGTCTACCTAGCCATCAATATGACGCATTAGGCGAGTCCGGTGTGCTAGAACGGCCATGCTGCGGAAAAGCTGCGCTTGCCGCCAGTGTTACGGCATCAATACGTTGACCGCATGACTCCGCGCTCTCTTTTTAAATGCTTACCAGTTCCTTCCGACTTCACGCCGGGGTGATGAGACAATATTCATAGTCTCCAGTGCCGTGGACCTCTGCACATGCACGCAGAGAGCTTAACGCCACCGGGGGATGATCCGCAGCCCTCAGTTCCTTCGCTCACGTCGCCCGCTGCTGGTCTGGTGCTGCAGCTGCCTTACGATTTGCGGCTGCGGCCCCGTGGGAGGCGGGCTGCAGACCAGGTACCCGTTGGTCAGCGGCCTGTATCCATGACCTCAGCCGCAACAGCGGCAGAGGAGTATCAAGCGTCATTGCATGGACAGAGCGAGAACACGCAGCAGCGTCCGGTGCTGCCGTTCACTGTGCTGGCAATTGATCCATCCAAGTGCCACAAGGACAACCTCCGACCCAAAAGCTGCCCGGAGGAGTCGAGCGCTTCGGAGCCGGGCCCTCAAACCGGAGCGGAGCAGGAAGCAGCACCAGTACAGGGCGCACATTCTTCGGCGGCGAGGCGATTTGCGATCTCACAGCCGCCCGCGGCAACTGGACAGAGGTACACCATTGCCGGTGGATCCACAGCCGCTGCCTCGAGTCGTGGCGGTATTGTAAAGCCCGCGCCACCAGACCAGCCACAGCAGCTGCGCTCCAGCATAAGCGCAGCTGACACACCGGAGTCCCATCACCTCCAGGAGCAGCAGCAGCAGCGGCAGAAGCAGAAGCAACGGCCCGCAGCAGCGTGTCCCTTGAAAACAGTGCAGCAAATGCACACCGACGCTGTCGCACTCCGGCAAGGCCCATCGGCGGGCTCGCTGACTCAGGAGATTGCCCAAATTGCAGCACGGCCTCCTGGCCTCGTTGCCGAGCCTTCAGCTGGGCTTGGGCCCCAGCAGCAGTTACGGCTGGCTGGCGGCGCAGCGGAGCCTGGTGGCGACCCAACTGAAGTTCGAGCCGCCCTCACAGCAGCTGCAGCTGACAGACCTCCAGTACGTTTCCATCGATGGTTACAAGCGACCGAGTTGCTGGCGGACCGTCAACAACCTGCCGCTAGAACTGCCTCTGCTTCCGAAGCAGCCTCAGAACAAGTTCAACTGAGGGTACCGTCCTCGTCTTCGCCGCAGCCGCCACCAAGTGCATACATGGCCGGCTCTTCCGGGGTGCTTCCGTACAGCTCCGGCATCCCTGAGCAGTACGCAGCCGCACAGGGGCGGCCGTCGGTGCTGTATAACTCGCCTATGCAGCACGTTACAGTCATGTTTAAGGCAAGTGCGGTCCGGGTGCGTGCAGAGGTTCAGACTGCTTTGGGTTTTCCTTTTGGAGCTGTCGCGTGATATGGAAAACACTAGACAATGCACGCGAAGCCGGCAAGTAAAGGAAGTGGAGGCGCGGTTGACGCTGTAGGAATTGCGCCCATCTAGGCCTTGCGCTTGGATTCTGCTTGAATGCGCATGCTGTCAGCATGCTTGTGCATCACCCCGCCCACCATGGGCACATGCGTTCGGGCTATTCCTTGCGCCAGCAAGCTTGCCCTGGTCCCTGCCATTGCTACCCAGCTTCTTCCATCTTGAATCCCTTCGATGTCTTGACAGTTGGATACCCCTGCCGACGTGCCGTACGAGCGAATGGCCACCTCCATCACAGCCGCGGCACACACCGCAGTTGACACGGTCATGAACGAAGCTGGGACAAGCAACACGGTGGCGCGCAGGCAGGCGGGCCGTCGACCCACGGATCGATGGCTGGGCTATATCTCACAGGTCCAATGCCTGAGGGGCTGTTTGGAGGTAGTCCTCAGGTTGCAGGTGAGAGAGCGGAGTTTTGGTCTGGGGGTAGTGACAAGCGCGGCCAGCCGACGGACGACGGTGCAGCTTGTTTTTTTACGAATGCAGCATTGTAATCCACACACCCGGACGTGTACCTACACAAGAGCTCGCCGGAATGCGATTGCTAAAGGGCAATATTAATTTGTTAATGGAACCTCAGGTTTATTTATTCGCTGGAGTAGAGAGGGCACAGTGCTACTGTCCCTTTGCCGGATGGACAGTGAAGGATCTAGATAAAGGCGGCTTGCCAAGGGATGTCGCCGCTGTTGACACGTCAGAGCTTATGGGTAGTGGGCGATTCAGGGGAGTTGGCTAGTTATAATAAAAAAAGGGATGGCAGGGATCGCCGCGAAGGAAAGTGGCCACGGGTGAAGCTTTATACCGCGCTAACAACAGACCATATCGTTTTGAAGTCTAATACCAAGCCCTCATGTATGATGTGTGGGACAGGGGGTTATATCTTCACCCTGCGGCCGCTACCCGGCAGATACTGCCTTCCCCGGTATTTCGGGGCACCCTCATCTAGTCACCCTAGTCAACTTCTCAGTGAATCGCTCAGGTTTAGAACCCACCACCGGCATCCGAAATAGTATCTCATCAGCTTGGACTGAACACCAGCGCCAGTTGGAAAGATGGGGCAGGTTGAGAAGCCAACTAAAATACCCATGTTCGTACAGTACGGTGCATCAAGAAGAATCGCACCAGGTGCTTTCAGAAGGCTGTACTTAACTTACTTGTGGATGTCTGGAGAGCGCCCCGGGCACGGCAGCTCGCATGAAGCTTGACCGTCACTTGACCAGTGACGGGCTAAGCGCAGAAAAAGTCTTTTAACAACCGCAGTTGATCCCTTGGGCCGTTAAGCTGATAATGAAACACTCATTTTTTGCTTTTGCCGACCGGGCCATGGACAGTACGACGGAGATGAACTGCAAGAGGAGGAGCTTGCAGCCGCTGTAGCCGCGCTGGAAAGGGAGCTGCGGGGACTGGCAGCCGTCAACGGGACCTCCAGCGGCACCGCTGAAGGTGAAGGTGGTGACACGTCAGCATCAGGATCAGCCACAGTCCCTTCCCAGGTCACCGGTCCAAGCAGCAGCAGCGAGGGTGAAAGCAGCAGCCAGGAGCTCAAACGGCCAAGGGGTGGCGCAGAGCTTCCAAAGACGGTAGGGTAATAGTGATTCTGATAGGGTAGATAAGGACAGGCGCAGGCGTTTTTGCATTGATATGCAGTGCCGTTGGCAAGCCTTGTTGTGACAAGAAGCGGGGCCAAGGAATACTGGTGGAATAGTCTCTGCATTGGGTTTCAGAGCGGCAGGCGGCATTGATTGGTGAGCTACGTCCCAGGGGGTGTTGTCCGCCCGGTAGAGCCCCTTGACGCGTATTTTGGGGATTCTTCGTCTAACAGTGTACTCAACCTTACTCGTATCGTCATTGGTTGCAGATCTTCGTGCTGCAGCCTCGTACGGCCGGGACGCATCCTCCAACAGCAGCACAGCCATCCGTCACCCTTGCTGCAACAGAACAGAGTACAGCCGGCGCCGGCAACGCCGCTGCAATCGCATCAGAGGCACTACCCCGAGGCATCGGCCCAGACAATTCGCCCGCCTCCACCACCGCTGCCGCCGGTGTTGCCGCAAGGTATGCGGTCCGGGCTGCTCAACGCAGAGGCGCTAGCAAAGGGCTACTGCAGGTGCCCTTCGCCCCGATGGTGCCACTGGTCGCCTACATGCACCCGCCGGTGCTTGCAGCCACGGTAGCCGCCTCACCTTTCGGTGCTCTGAGCTGCGGACGTGGATCTTCATACCTGTCCGCTGCTCCCAGCGCCGGCTTAGCTTTAGGCGGCCTGGGAGGAAGTGCGGGTTGGCCTGGGCACGACGAAACACTATGCACCGCTGGTGCCTCAGCGACTGGCGGCGGCGGCGGTGCTGGCGATGACGTTGATAATGGTTGTGAAGACCGTGGCGCTGTGCTTGGTTCGCAGCAGCCGCTGGAGGTAGAGGGCTGGAGCAGTGCCGAATGCAGCGGTTACTTTCCGCCGGGCTTTAGGCAGGACGCAAGTGGTGATGGTGGTGGCGGTGCCCGCACCAGCGGCGGTGGTACCGACATCGCCAGCAACGGTACGGCTACAGATAGTAATCGCAGCAGCGATACCGGGGCTTTAAGCACGTCAATGGTTGCCGGTGGCAACCGCGGCCATGGCCACCACCACCGTCATCAACGTGGCGGTCAACGCGGCTGGTGCCGGGGCCCGGCATTGGTCACCATACCCGACGTGGGCGCCACAATGTCCGGGCTGAGAGAATCTTGGAATGTCCCGGGGGTCGCTGCAGCGTCAACTCCGACTACAGCTCTAGCGGAGTCCCGGCTGCCGCCCGCTATCGCTGGAGCGAGGCACAATCAGGAAACATCCACGGCAGTGCACACAAGTGAGATGTTGCCAAGCCAATTCACGCGTCCTTCCTCCATGCTGCGGCAACATCGCGACCTGCATGCCGCTGATGACGTCAGCAGAGTCGAGCAACCGGCATCGCCCGTCAGATGGCGACGGCCTCCTCGGCGTGGGCGTACCTTCGATGCCCCTTCCTTTACCGTCCGCGCTGCGAACGGCCAAGGCGTTGTAGGCATATCAGACGGACGCGGTGGGACCTGCCGGCCGCGCGGGATACCAGCGGTGTGGGACCGCAGGCAGCTCGGCCGAAGTGCTAGTGGCGGTGGCGGAAGCAGCAGCAGCAGTGGCGGCAACGGAAGCGAGCCTTCTTCCCGGCAGCAGGATCTGTCGGCGGCAGCTGCCGGATCAACGGCTGCAGCTGCAGATAGGCCCGATCCCCAAGCAACACCCAGGGACGTGTCCTCAGGGCTAGAGGCCGTGCACGTGCCTGCACAACCCCAAGGGGACACCGAGCGGCAATATCCAACGACGAGCGCCTTGCTGCTACCAGGACACCCGCCTCGGCACCTCGCCCTCCGCCGCCGGGTATCGGCGCCCGTGGAGCTGCTAGACCGAGCGTCTTCGGGTCCAAACAATGCGCAGACGCGTGTAGCTGATATGGAGCCCACCACTGTGGCGGTGGAGGCACCCGTTGCGCCGGCGGTTGGCGTCAAGCTTTCTGCGCTGGCTATGAAACCTACGGAACCCATACGCCAACATCAGACTACAGAGGTGGAGCAACAACATGAGCAAGAGCCCAGGCATCAGCACGTGGACGAGCGACACCCGAGCAGTTCTCACCGCCATCTTCGGGATTCCACCCACGATCACCGTCAAGATCCCCATAATGATTATTATCATCATCACCCGCGCAGTGACTTGCCACCAGCGTCCTTGGCTATCCCAACACCGATGGTGCGGAGCACTCCAGAGGCACCCCTGACTCTTCTTGCGCCGCCGCATCAGGAGGCGATCCGGCTCCAAGAGGTGGCTCCAGACGCTGTCGTCTTCGAGGGCGTGTCCGCAATGGCGCCACCTTCGACCTACCCCATGTTGCCGCCACGGTTCAAATCTGAATCCTCGTCAAGTTGCCGGACTAGGACAGCGGGCGGAGGCACCGGTGTGCAAGTCGACCTGTTCTTTGATTTGGACGACTTCGGCTCTACAGTTACCGACCCGGGCGGGAGTAGGGATGGCATACCCCATCGCGGCGACGGCAGCACCGGCGCTAGTGGGGGCAGTGACAGCGGTGGGAAAGGCAGTGATGCAGACCGGACGGCCGAAAGCTCTTCGACGTCTGAGTGCCGCTCTGTGCCGCCCTCGACCACTGGTGACCTTCCTCCGTCCGGCGGCTGCCCCTCCACCGTGGATGTTCGAGTGGTGGTGAAGCAGCACGGTGTGGTGGTGGCGGAGGTGGAGCGACTGAGCGTGGGGCGTAGCAGGGGGGCCAGTGTCAGGTGCGGAAAACGGGGGGGGGGGGTAGGAGGAGTGGCAAGTGATGGAAACATACGGGATGGCCGCCACTGAAATACGGAAAACAGGAGCGAGGCGCTTATGGCCGTTGGTGAATTTGCCTGCCTACCCCGAAGAGGCTGCCTATCCGGAAGGCTGGATCCTGAAGCCATGCAAGGCTGTCTTGCTTAAATCAGCAGGTTGTTGAATGGTGGGTGGAATATTGTGCATTTGAGAAATAAGCTTGGGGCTCAATCTCATTCCTACCATCATGACGCCCCGAGAGATGAGCCCCTTCTTGCAATATCAATTAACCTAAAACCGGTATACTCGTCGACAGCTGGACCGCGTTGTGCGCGGCCTGTGCGATGTAGGCTGGACCTCTCTGGCTTGGAGGAAGGCAGTGCGGCGCTTCTGGTGCTGCCAATCAGGCAGGAGCCAGCACGCCAGCAGCAGCCAACACTAAGAGAGGCCCTAGCTGCGGCCGCCCTCTACATTCCCATAGCGATTGTGCCGCCAGCGGTGGCTTGTGAGTTGCGCGGCCTCATGCACGAGATGTACCGCGCTGCAGCTACCGGCTATCGTCGCGCTGACCCACGGGTCGCTCGTGCCCGCGCATTCACGCACCATTTCTCACTACTGGTGTCCGACATGGTGTCCCTGCTGCTGGGCTGCGAGAGGCTGGTAGAGGAGGAAGAGGATGTGGAGGAAGCTACGAAGGGCGGTGCAGTTGCCGCCTCAGCTTCTTCTTTAGAGCGACACCAGGACGAGCTTCGGGAGCTAGGCATCGGTCTGATATCCTACATGGTTCAGATGGGACTCACAGGCACCGTACGTTACCTGTTAGAGGAGGTGCAGGACGCAGGTGGGACCTGGTCATGATAGCCCCTCCAGTGCAGGTTGTGAGCGTCGCACTAAGGATCTTGTCATGTAAGACAACGTTTGCGCAAGCAGGAATCCGTAGCGTTTGACGCTGCGCTTTCTCAAGCTTCTCCAGCCTTCTATTATGCCCCCATGGGATCTTGAAGCAGCCGCGGATGCAGTTCCTGGCTTCCCCGCTCATCGGCATGGGGGAAGCTATGAGCTGGGAAGCCATCATATCTGCTGATGCGCGACCACATTGCCAATAACCGTTTTATCTTTACATGCCAATGGTCTGCTTCCGCAGGGGTGCAAATTGAGATCGGCAGCTTAGTGGGTGAGGAGGCTGTTCACCACATCCTGGGTCTGAGCCCAGGTGAGCCGAGACCGCCGTCATCCTCGAGCCCATCTGCGGGAGCAACAGCAACAGCCAAAACAATGGAATCTGCGGCGGAGGGCGGCAGCATCCCACACGGGCCCACAGATACCGTACGTGCACCGACATCGCAAGCAACTCAATTACAAGTACAACGCACCCAGAGCCCCAGCGATGCAGCAAGCCTTTTAAGTCAGCAGCAGGCGCACGAGCTGCAGCAGTCTGCGGCTCCGCAATATGAGGATCAGGCGGAAGAAGCACCCGGCCACGGAAGGGGCGGACCCGGAGGAAAGGATGAGAGAACTGCTGTCAGCTGCGGCGGTACAGAGAGCAGCGGGTTCAACGCCAGTCACAGCGATTTGGACGGGGCCCCGTGCGCCGCCGTAGGCCTGCGGGAGGTGCTGCTGGGTTTCAAGCAGCCCCACCTGGAGCGCCGTTTCGTGGCGGTTTTGGGAGGCCAATCCAGCTGGATGGAGCGTGCCGTCGCATGCATTCTACCGGCTGTCTTCTCGCTAATGCTTGCCGCCATGGCATCTCTTGCTGTGTGGGCGGCGGGTTTTGAGACGACGGCTTCGCGACTGCTGATGGCCGTCATCTGGTTGGGCAACTGGGGACACAATGGTACCGACGGCGGCAGCCATGTAAATCGCAGCAGCTCTTCGCCGGAGAGCATCCAAGGCGAAGGGGTCATGCGTATTTCATCGTGGGGGCCTGACTGGATGCTGGCGATAGTCCTGTTGGCGGGCATTGGAGCAGCATTGGGGTTACTGGCGCTGCCTGCGGTGATCTCCATGGTGGCGGCAACGGACATGGGCGGCACCATCCGGCAACGGTGGGTCCTAGAGGATGGGGAAAACGGAAAATGGCGGAGGGAGACAGTTCCTTTATCACTATTGAGGCCTTTCGCTACTGGGTTCGTATGTAATTCAAGTGCGGGCTAATCAACGATTATCCTCCTTGCCAAGTCGGAAACGGATCGAGGACGCTGCTCCATTCCTCATGGCTGCAGCGGCACTTCCTCTCCTGTTCATCCTACCGCCACGGCGGAGAAAACGCATCCCTGTACGCAGATCGCAGCTATTCCAGTATCATCACGGCAGCAAGCGCCAGCATTAAGCGTTCCCGTGCCTGTTTCCGTGCGCTCATGCGGTTCTTTGCACGTCACATATTCAGCCGTGTGAAAATAAACCCAGTCTGTTTTGGTCATTCTTACGTTGCTACATCGCACGCCTTCTCATTGGAACCCCTCCCTCAGGCGGCGCGAGGTGCTGGTGCGGATCATCCACATTGCCACCATGGTGCCGCTAGCCGGTTTCATGTGGAAGGTGCCTGGGCCTCTGCCAGACCGGCTGCTGTGGGCAGTTTGCACGGCGGCGGTGTTGCTGGTGTTATTGCAGCCTATTTGCATTCATGTACGCTTTCTGGCCTACCGGCTGTGCTGGGTTGCGGATGCGCTGGCTCTGACGGCCATTGGGAGCAGATACTTCGACGCCAGTCAGGGCCGTGACGGCGACATCGGCAAATTTGGACAGCCGATGGGGGTAGCAACTGCCGCTTTCGTTGTCACTGCGACTACCACAGGTCTGCTTGTCATGTCTGCGGGCTTTGCCGCCTGGATAGATTTGGCCATGAGGCGGCGCTTCCAGGCGGTGCTCAGGAACCAGGAAGTAGCTGCGAATGAGAGTTAGGGTGTGCGATACGATGGGAAAGGCGAAGCGGATCGGTGAAGAATGCACATCGTCCAGAGGCAGCACAATCGACTTCTAACGTGTGGCCGCTCACACGCTTGCGTTGGGCCCATGAGGGTCGAATGTGCGTCCTTCACTACAGCGGCGAATCGCACAATTGCTGTGCCCCTTCGAAATCGTCGTTTTAAAAGACCGCACCACTTTTACTTCAACACGTTGCCCTTGGCCCCATGCCTCCCGTTTGGCCCGGGCCGTTGCAAGTCCCGGGCCACGGAAGAGTTAGTGGGGATTCGCATTATGACTAGAAATCAATGTTGCGCAAGCGGGGAATTTGCATCTCGCCAAGTACCGAGGAGTCTTCCGTTTAACGATACTATATCCATGCACATTACGCCGTGTGTTGATCTGCCGCCCATGAGAGGTCCACTTGTTAGCGGAGGATCCCCGTGGGACGGCTTTATGCAGGGAACCGCTCCAAGTGTCGCACAGCCACATTGCGTATATTGAACCTTGTCGGCCATGGGCTGCGATGGAGGGTTGCCTCCTGTTGTTCAGTTCCTGGGCGTGCAAAACCTTGTTGGATACTTATATTTTGGCTGTGCCGCCCGAATGGCCAACTCCTGTGGAAGGTGGTTGGCCCCGCCCGCCAGCAGGGCTTTTTCTACGCGTTATGCCGTTGCCGTTTTTTATGACCGCGTGTGCGTGTGCATAGTTGTGGATTTTGCGAAAAAACCTAACGCCTATTGTTCTTCCTCATGACGGCATGGCATCGTCCGTTCTTACAATTGCGCTTTTGCCGGCGACTACGTCCGGCCATGGCAAGTAGCGTGTGCGCGTGTCTTGCGTTACCCTTCCCAAAGTGTTACGGGCATTTACGAGCCGGAGACCCACTGGTCAGTCGAAAACTGTCCAAAGCAGTATAAGCGTCGGGTAGACGCATGTTTTAATTGTTGATGGCATCAGACGCGACCCAGCTGTCGGGTCAGTTGTCAGTTGAATGCCTGCGAAAGCAACTGGGGCCTGAACTGGGGGCCCGGCCCGGCCTGGTCCAGTGCATGACATCCACGACACGTCTAGTTCTAGCCCCATATATTATTGGCAAGAGCGCAACAGGACACCCCCTCTTGTCCAACCCAAAACACACAAGATCATCCACGCGCAACAATTCCAGCTGGATGATCCCAAAAGTCAAGGGACGGAATGAACCCAAACCCTGAACGGATGCCCACTTGGATGCAAGTGGAGCGATCCAAAAAATTGAAGTTCAGCAGCTCGCCAACAGCTTGACCATGTCGTGTCTACGTGGCACAGCGGGGATTTCTACCTAACAGCCTGATCGTACTCCACCGTGTCCATTATTTGTGCAACAATCACTGACTGTTTGCCAACTCCACGCATTTCTATGGGAGATTCTTCATCGCCACATCCTTGCGCCTACCTTCACTGCTGCACATTGCCGATCGTTTGCTCGCCTTAGTCCCGTCTAGTGCACTGTCTACACCTCGTATCGCTCGCTTTTGACACTTCGCTTTCACCGCCGAACCTGCTGCATTTTGACATGTTCGTGAGCAGATTTTCACTGCCAGCAGCTTTGGCACTTCTGGGATCTGGCCTTAGTGTGCTTATGCTTTGGATGGTTCTGCACCGTGCCGGACTCTGCGACTTCCTCTATGCTTGCATGTCTGCAATCAACGCCAACCGTTTATTATTATCGACTCAGCACACTCCCCCAGTCGGCCTTCCCCATCATAATTCCCCATCGTGCGACATGTGCATGCTTCATGTCACAACTAACAGGGTCGCTGAACTGGATAGGTGGAACTTTCGCTCGAGTCAGATGGACCGGACAAAAAAGCCGCCTGCGCCCGGTGCCTCCCCGAGTGCTGTTGGACGGAGTTTAATGCGGAGGTGGTCGATGGCTATCCTGTACCTACGGAAGCGCGAAGTTTGCCTGCATCCTGCACCATCCGCACGAACGCATTTCGTATTGAACCTCTGGTTAACCCCGGGTCTCCTCGCCATGACTGGGTTCGGGGACGTTTACATCTGCATAATTGGCTCTTCCACCCGAGGTAATTGACCAAAGGTTACGATATCTGTGCTGTGTGCGGCGTGGGCCTCTAGATAGTAGGTGGCTCACCGGGGTGAGCGCGCATGGCTAACATTTATCCTGACCCCCGATCGCAGGCAGTGTCTAAGGGTGCAAGTGCTAGGCAGGGGATGACTAAAGTTGTCCGCGCCATGGTACGCAGCAACCCCCCTTGGTACCCCTTTAGGCCTTTGCTGGCCTATACCATGAACGCTATTCAGTATGACCCCGCAAACTTCTCGCTATGTATTTTGGCGCAAGCGATGTTCCCTTTATAACCCACCTTCCTTAATCCTTCCTCGGTTGACCTGGCCATGGGATGAGGACTCGCCGTAGGCAGGAACGGTCCTCAAGACTCCACGAGGGGAAAGCCTGGCAACCTACTTCTCCACAACCATATTTGAAATCTGTCTCCAAGCAGCTTTTCAATTATGGTTCCTTCAAGTCTTCCCTGCTGCAGCAGAGCCTGATGCCGCTGATACCGGTAAGCCTGAACCAGAGCCACGTCCAGGCTGCCAAAATATGCATCACCACAGCCGCCGTGCTGGAATCATAGCTTCCAGACCCTGCATGACGGCTGGCCTAAAGATGCGTGTTCCGGGAAGTTTTGCACTGCGAAGATCGGAAAGTAACGATGAGCTAAACGGGGGTTGATGTGCCATCCGTTGTTGTAAATAAGCGTTCTTCTTTACCTGAAATCAATCAGCCCATGCGACTTGCGGCTCATAAGGCGATGGTAAAACTTGATGGACTGACTTGTAAGCGGAACATTGGGCTGACCCTTTGCAGCTCGCAGAGGAATATCTAACATTGATTATTATTAAATTGAATTATCAACACTGTTGCCAATAGTATCTCTTTACCTTCATAGTAAAGAACCCATGACGTGCGGTGAGTTTAAGTTTTGGATTTGGGGTTGGATCATAACCGTGAAGCCCCTTTCATCGCTCTATTTATTGCAGTCACTCCAATGTTTTTGCTACCAATAAGATTGTCGTTGTGGCATGGCATGCTTGTTTGAGGTTGCCACACGGTCTCCAGCGACACCTGTGTGGAGGCAGGCGACGGTTGAGGAGTTGGCTTCAACAATTTCGCAACTTTCCACAAGCTCTGTGGCAAACCGCTTCTGTGGCACCTTAATCTCGCGTTCCGAGAGGTTGCGCTCGATCTCAAGACCCCAAAACACGCGGGCCTTTCCCAGGTCCCGTATTAACCACCAGTTTTAACTTCGCCTTCAACTGGTCCAAGACACCGGGGTCCTTCGTTGCGACCACCAGGTATTCCACGTAAACCGCAGTTACAAGAGCTTACCGTTCACGTCATGGTAAAACAGGCCCGGGTCGGCCTGTGACACAGTGAACATCATCTCCAGCTCTGACCTCAGGCGCGCATACCAGGCGCGTCAGGCCTGTTTAAGCCAGTACAGAGCCTTCTCCAACTTGCATGAATCGCTGTCACCATAGCCAGGTGGCTGCTGGACATACACCGTTTCCTCCAACACATAATCCAGGAACGCGGTCTTCACGTCCCACTGTTGCAGCTCCAGCCGCGGCAATAAACACGAGCGCCTGCAACGTGGTGTGCTGGCAGGAGTCCAGACCTCTTCATAGTCCCGGCCTTCAACTTGCACAAAGCCCTTAGCGACCAACCGCGCATCGCTGGGAGGCGCTGGATGT
Source organism: Volvox carteri f. nagariensis (assembly GCF_000143455.1). Taxonomy (NCBI): domain Eukaryota; kingdom Viridiplantae; phylum Chlorophyta; class Chlorophyceae; order Chlamydomonadales; family Volvocaceae; genus Volvox; species Volvox carteri. The sequence goes on along the minus strand of NW_003307551.1, from coordinate 2,029,009 downwards.
ACGGCAAAAACGGTACAGCGAGTTGGTCAGACACACAGCTCATGACACCACGACTTCGTGCGGCTGGCCATCACGAATGGGGGTGGTGGACAGCACCTGGAAAAACCTACATGACGGCGCACCACAACATCACTTCAGGGCCTTACAGCATGGCTTTGGCCAACAATACTGGGGGCCGAGTGAGTTGACTAGATTGCACAGCCACAAAGCAGTGCTGCTGAGACATGGCACAGATTTACCCTCTTGGGTCATAACAGGTCTCCTGTCCTGCTGTATAAGTCACAGTGCTCGCTGCACTAACCTACCATCCCTGATACAGTGCAGGGGCAACTGGAAGGGGCCCCACATTAGCGGTGCCCAGGAGTCTGCTGCAGCAACGGCAGTGGAAGGGTGGCAGCTTCGCCATTTCGCAGCAAGAATATCATATGGGCTACCTCCTGCTGCGGTCGCTGCTGAGGCTGTAGCCAGCTAGGGAAGCATACATAGGCACGCAATACGTGAGAACTGGTTACTGGCTTCAGACATGACGGGGGTCACTAGTAAACCGAGGTGTTGTGAATCTGGTCCACGATGTTAGGGGCTATTGGGTCTGCGTCTCACACCTTTCACATCCACAATGGATCCTTCATTTCTCTCGCACCAGAGGCCAGCACCTATGGTTAACGACATGACACGTTCCGCGCCGTTCGGAGATGTTTGTTCTTTCAGTGGGTCTGTGCGGGCAATTACACCGGAACACCAGTGGTTCCACATCGGTTTGGACTCATATGTCCCTTGATAGTACGGTGAATAGCACAAGGCAAGGCACAGGCGGGTAAGCAAGGATAGTTGCATAATTACTCAAAAAATCCAAAGCGCATAGTCACAAAGCCCCAACAGTACTGTCCTGCACTGTCCATCCCTGCCGCCACATCTGCTTCTGGTGTTTCATAGCCTGTTCGTTAGTCAAGAACCAGTGCGCCAGCCTAAGCGACATGGGTGCCACACCTAGTCAAAACCCGCCATGGCCTATCCTGACACCACCAGCACGTGTCGATGTGCTGAGGTGAACGATGGCGTAATCCGCCTTCTTTAACCCCCCCTTTCCACCCCTCCCAGTGCATTCCGTCTGTTTTTGGTGCAGCCCTGGGTGCCGCCCGGGGCTCGCCTGCACACGGCCAGTTGCCCCAACACCGCATGCACGGTGTGGCGCTCAGTGAGCTGTAATGCACCAAGAACTCTATGACTACCGCTTAAAAAGCAAACCTTCACCATGCACCTGTTCGTAACGGCCCGCCAGGCACAGCAAAGGAAAAGCTGAGAACTCGGTGCAGCGCGCGACAAACGGAAATCACCAGGCTAGATCACAAACTCTGCATTCTTACGTTCCCCTCCGGCCAGTGGGCCGGACAGCTACGGTCACCTGTCAGGAAAGTGATTCCTGCGTCGCCCAGTATGTCTAGACAGCTCAGCCCATATAGTACATGGCTAGAGCCGCCTGCCTCGCCAGTTTAACCAGTTTAACCAATACACCTTTCCCTCCACGATTCTGTCCTCCTGCATCTCCCACCCCACATGCCCACACCCTCGCACATCTCACCAGGAGCCCATGTGCAAACATGCCGAGCCAAAGCCCCAACAAGATATACTAAGCCCCTGTTGTCCCAACCTCCCACTGAGTTCGCCCGCCTTAACCCCCCCTTATCACCTCAGCCAGACCACCGCTGTTTACCCCTGAATAGAAGGCAGTAACCTGCTTTGTGCCAAGCAAGCAAAGCGAAACCTGTAAATTGCCTAGAGTGCAAGGAACCACGACGTAACTTTACCTCCCTCAAGGCCGCATACTAGTACACCAACCTGGTTCCCACATGCACGTTTCCAACATGGTGCTGTACCATCCGCATCCGCCTCCTCCTCCACAGCGCCACTCACTCGAGCAGGTTCGCCTTCTTCACGCCGCCGGCAACACCTTGTGCTCCGCCACCGCCTTGATGGCATCCGCACTGCCACACAGACTGGCCACATCAGGAGCGTTCCGCGTGAACGACACCATCACAGCCACGTGCAGCATCAGCAAGTACCCAATCATCAGCCACACGCGCAGGGAGATGTGGCCCGTGGCGCGGCGCAGTGCGCCACCCGGACCCCCTGTGCCGCGGTCCTTGTCCGCCGGTGCACGAGGCCGCGGGGCGCTGGGAAGGGGCGTCTCCACGTCCTCGCTCTTCCAGCGCAGTCGGTCGTCCTTCCACATCTCCAGTCCCAGACCTGCGTGAAGGCCGAGGGGTTGGTGCAGTAGGAGGCCAAGGAGACCATAGACACGGGAATGACGGACAACGGGGAGAGCCAGTGACTGTATGATGCTGCCTGCACGGTAAAATTATTGTTTGGGCATGATGCACGGATACACGGGTAGGCACGGCTATCTGGGTTTTCCTAAAGAAAGCACCCATATGGTTGGGAAGTTTCCTCTTCCCATTTCCTCCACCCACCCGCCAGCACGTCCTCTTTGGTCGGCAGCTGGAACAGCGACATGACTGCCTTGCTGCTGGTGCGTAGGGTGGCAATCTCCCCCTCCAGTTCCTCGACCCGCCGCATGGCCGCGGCAACATCGGCAGCCGCCTTCTCCGCGGTGTCCCGCTCTGTATGAGGCCGGCAGCAGCAGCCGCAGCAGCAGCAGCAGCAGCAGTGAGCGACGCAGTAAACAGACATTTGAAAGCCATTTGGTGGCACGGAAGCAAGGGGCTTTGGGAGCTGTGCATGTCTGCAATCACGGAGATCGTGATTGTCGTTGTGGTGGCGACGGTGGTGGCGGCGGTGTTTGGACCAGCCCTGTTTGCCTCAGCCCCGGACGGGCGGGCACGCTAGCTAGCTCCCTACGTAGACGTTGCAGTTCACCCCCCCGACTGAGAGCCGTCGCCCAGCTACCCTCCCCCCGGACCGCCGCCTCCGTCCTACTACCGCCTACTTCCCTCTCACGCACTACCTCATTTCCCGGCGCCCTTCGGCGCACCTGGCAAGCCTCCAGCCGCCCCCCAGCTCCCTACCTAACGGCCCCACCAATGCCCATTCCAGGTAAACCACGTCCTCATGTCCCCCAGACGTCCGCGAGCACATGCAGGCAAAGTAAGCTGAGTCACAAAGGAAGCAGCAGGAGCCTTCCGGCCCACTCCCCAAAACCCGAAGCCTTCCGGAGCCTTCCGGCCCACTCCCCTCCCGACCTACGTGCAGCGATGACCCCCTCCAGATGCTTCTCCACCCCAGCCAGTGCCGAGGTGGCCGCCTCCGCCCGCTCCGCCTGACGTCTCAGCTCCCGCTCCATCTCGGACAGGGTGGCGGCCGCGGAGGAGCGCTCGCGCTCGGCCTCCGCGCGCAGAGACGTCAGCGCCGAGTCCAGAACGCGGACGCGCGCGTCGGACTGCGGGTTGGGAAGGATGGTCCGTGGCGGGACCGGCGCCAGGCAGGCGGGTACACAGGGATTGAGAGAGCTGTGAGGTGGATAGCTTTCCTTGGATTAGAGGTGCATAGGACAAAAAGAGCAGATAGATGGATGGATGGTTGATGGACCTCAGTACTGTACCCACCCGTTGCCCCCCTGCTCGTACCTCCTGCTTGTCAAATTTGACCTGCTCCAGCTCGGCTTGCAGCTGTTGCCGGGCCGCCTCCGCTGCCTGGGCAGCCGCGGTGGCCTCCGCCTCCCGTGCTACCGCCCGCTCTGCAGCTGCCTCCGCGGCCACCGCCAGCGTGCCAGCAGCTGTGGCGTCCCGGGTGCGCGCCTCCGCCTCAGCGACTGCCTCCTCCGCCGCCGCCATGGCCAGCCTCAGCTCCTCCTTCGTCCCCTCCAGGGTCCGGTGGGCGGCTCGCAGCTGGGCCTGCGGGGACGCAGAGGTAAAGTAGGGGTGATGGGGGTGTGCGGCGGCCCCAATCGTGCCGGTGTCCAGAGTGATACGGTATGTATTCGTTGTGTTGTTGCACACACCACACCACACCACACCGCACACCACGTCAATGCGAGTAAGCGGCAAGCGAAACCCTATTGCTCACCGCTGCCTTCCTCATATTCGCTGGGCCCCCACCCCCGCGTCTCCATCTCCCTAGATCTTGTCCAGCCCCCCTGCTCCCAAATCGCTACCTCGCACCTGAAGCTCGTCCCGCTCCGCCTCCAGCTCCCGTTGCACCCGCCCCACCGCCGCCTTTACGGCGTTGTTGAACACCCGAGCACGTCGCTCGCTCTCCGCCTTGAGCGCCTCACTCATGCCCTGGGCCTCGGCGCGGCTGCTGCGCTCCGCCTCAGCAGCGGCCAGTGCGGCCTGGGCCTCGGCCTGATGGTTCGGGGATGCATCAGGATGTGTCGATTAGCCGCGGGGAGACCGGCAGCAGAGGAGGGCCGCTGCAGCAGAGCCGCACTTGGTGCACCGGTCCAGGTCCGTTTTGAAGCAAGATGCAAGAGAGCATACAAATCTGAGCAAGGAAGATGCCTTCCGCCTCATTCCAAGTCCCTCTTTCCCCTTAAATGGCCAACAACTGGCCCCAACGGCGCATCCCAACCTCCCCTCCCGCTGTGCACCCGGGCTCCCCCCAGTCTACCCGCCCCACCTCCGCCTCCCTCCGCAGCCGGTCTGCCTCGTTGCGCGCCTGCTCCGCCTCCTGCCGCGCCGCCTCCGCCTGCGCCGCCCTCGCCTCCGCCGCCTCCTTGGCTGTCACTGCAGCCATAGCCTTGCGCACTGCCGCAGCCAGCTCCCCGCGGAGCACATCCAGCTCAGCCGTCTCGGCAGCCTGGACAGCCCGGACGGCAACGGGGAGTGCAAGGAATAGGTTGCAGACGCACCGGGCTGACGTGCCAGGTTACGGGTGGGTGACCGGGTGATCGGGTGATTGGGAATTGCAGGGCCAGGCAGCAGTGTGGCGAGGAAGGACCAACCTGACCAACCGCCGGGCGGCACAATTACCTCATGGTGGTGCATGCGTGTCCTATCCGTGGATACAGACATACAGACATACAGACATACAGATACGTCCGCAATCTCGATCCCTTACCTCCTACCCTAACATTGCGCACCCAGCAGTCCCTCTTGACGCCCTTTCCTCCCCAGACATGACAAGCGCCGCAAACCACGGCAGGGCACACCGCAGCCTCTGCCTTCATAACGACCCCAGTTTGGATTCACTACAGATCATCAATCACTCCAAGCACGTAACCGTAACCTGTTCAGACCAGCCGACCTCCTCTCGACTCCCGGGGGCCCCGGCATCCGCACCTTGCTGTTCTCTTGCTGCTCCTTGGCTTCTAGCTGCGCCTTCACCTTGGCCAGGGACCTCTCAGCCGCCGCCGCCTCCTTGCGAGCTGCCGTCAGCGCCACGTTGGCGTCTGCCGCTTCCTTCTTGGCCGCTCGGGCAGCAGCGGCCTGCTCCCCGGCCTGACTCTGAGCCTGACGGGCCGCACCCTCCATCCTAAAGACGCGTGTGGGCGATCGGATCGGACAGGTCAGGGTGGACGACGGACAGCTTTCCAGTAAAGACGAGGCACGGCGACAGACACATGGCAATGCAGGAGGGACATGGGTGTACTCCAGCGGGCGAGTGGCTGGAGCCCCCGGGTTGCCCGAGGCTTACAAGTCGGCTGCCTGGCATCCCGGGCGGATGCAAAGGATGCACCAATGCGGTCATAGCCAACCAATGGAATAGAAACCCTGGGGCAAGTGCGCGGCCCCACCCAGCATTGCGTCCTCCCTTCCCTTTACCTAAACTGGTAAACCAAAGTCCCCCCTTTTCCCCCCTTCGTGAAAAGAACACAACGGACCCTATTGTTGGTGATGATGCACCCCCCTCCCTTGGGGAGGTTGAGACCCTTGGGGAGGTTGGACGGCCGGTTGGACTACCCCGGGCTGCCTTTTTCCTCGAGAGGATTGGAGGAACCTTCCATTGCACCCACCATTGCACCCACCATTGCATCCACCACTGCACCCCCTGGCCCCCCACCTGGCAACCACATGGACGGTGCCCCTCTCCCCGTAAGAGCCCCTAGGACCCCTCACCCACCTGACCACCTCCTCCGAGAGCCGCACGCACTCGTCCATACTCTTCTTTAGCAGCTCCTTCATGTCGTCGTAAGCCTGACGGTGACCGGCAGGAAAAGGCACATGTCCACATAGGCAAGTCAACGCAAGCAGGTGCAGGGCCTCTTTGGCTTGGATTCAACAATCCTAGCAGGTGGCCACCGCTGCCATAGCTGGGTCTCCAAAAGGTGCCCGTCCTTTTCGCCGCATCCAGCCGCACCGCCTTTGCTGCTGCAATCACTACAGTCATTCCTGCTAAAGCCCACGCGCGCCAGCAGCGCCTCCCTCCTTGCCGTCATGCAAACGTTCAACTCCTGACAGCGGATAGCTCTTAAGGCCCCCTAGGCCAAACCAAGAGTGGCACGATTTCAGTTGGATCACTTGCACCCAACCAACCAGAAGGCCAGCGCCTCGCCACTTCCCAAGCTTCAGCATTAAACAGACGTGGTTGAGGACCCTCCCGCCGGCGGGGCGCCACCCCATACCGGAAAGTGGCACTCAGTAGCCACTCAGTTCCTGACCAGCCCAACACCCTGTCGCTGACCATTGCGGTCCAACTTTGAATGAGCACACACCCTTACAACATGTAAGCAAATCCCACATGCGCCCACATGCCCCGCGTACCTTTTTCATGTCCGCGTACGCTTTGCGGAGGTCTGCGTCGCTCTCGACTACATTCCGCCCCACCACAGACCCAGGCACTGTGTCTCCCGCTGCCGCCCCGCCGCCGCTCACACGCCTGCCGCTGTCCCGAGCCTGGGCGCCGCCAGATGGGGACGCCGTCGTGGGCACAGTCGCGAGCGGTAATGGCGGCCGGCCATTGTTGTTGATGATGTGGTTACTGTTATTGGTGCTGTTACTGCTGCCTCCCCCTCCGCTACCTCGCGTACTTTCCGCGGCGGTGGCAGGAGCCGCGGCGGGTTCGCCAGTCGTCGTCGTCGACGGCGATGGACCCCCTGGCGGGCCGCCGGGTCGGGAGGACGGGTCTGCCGCAGAAGCTGAAGTCGACGACGGCGCTGCAGCTCCTTCCGCAGACCCGGACCCGGATGATTCGCCAGGGATCTGCCCCTGTCCCTGCCCCTGCCCCTGTCCTTGGGATACCCGGGAAGCACCAGCCGTCACGCCGCTAACGGAAGGCGTTCTGGCGGCGGGTGCACCAGCGGCTGCCTCTGATGAAATGGCCTCCGCAGTCCTTGCCGTACGAGAGCGGGTGTTAAAGGCGTACGAGGATGAATCGGCAGCGCTGGCAGATGCTGCGTCAGCGGTTGAGCCCGCTGCGAGGCTGCCACCAGCGCCCTGCTGCGATGTGACACATGGGTTGGGGAAGGTGGAAAGCATAGACGGGCGGTTGAGTCTGCAATGGCCCGGAGAGCAGTGTCATGACTCCCTGATCTGAACGGCTGGAGGTGCCACACAACAAGAACTGGCTGTGCAGAGAAATGCTGCTGCTGCTGCTGCCAGGAGATGCCGGCAGGGGGAAGAGGCTACCGTGTGTTAAACAGCAGTCGTAGCAGCAGCAGCAGCAGCAGGCGATGGCCCCAGGCGCAGACTCGGCACTCTTGACTGCATTCTCACCTCACGCTCGACCCGGCGCTGGTTGACGCCGTTCTGGGTGGCTACCGCCGCTTCTTCCACCACCGGGGATGCACCTGCGAAGCGGATTCCCCCGAAAGGAAGTGTTACCGGGTGAGCTGCACAGTAATTGCCAACCCGCAGGCGGCAGGCAGGATACTGGTGGGGAGCGGGCGGGGCTTTCCACTGCGCACCGACCTGACGGGCCGGTGGCCTGCAGGGCGGTCACGGAAGGCATGGACGCTGCCGGGCGGCCATTAGGCCTGTCTGAGGACGGGTGAATCGACGTGGAAGGATTTGCACCGCGGCGAGGGACTTTGCTGATGCTGCCAGGATCAGCCTCCTGCCGTGTCACATCACGGCTGCCAGCAGCACCATCGCCTTGGGAAGCAGCTGCCTCAGGCAACGACGAAAACCCGCTGAACTGAACTCCGTCGTCCTGTGCTTTGCTTTCGTTGGACGCCTCGTCCCGATAGGCAGGGCTTGCATCAAGAGGGGGAGGGGCGATGCCACCATCAATTCCATCTTCCCCTCCCCACCTACAAGTAGGAATGCCGATAGAGGAGTAATCGAGTAAGAGACGCACAATCCAAGCAATTGCCACTTCGCGCACCTGTCCTCATGTTGTCCAAACTGTTGATGAGCTGCTTGTTGCTGTAACCGAAAGCGTTCGGGCCGGTGAGAGTGTGTATGCAACTCGGTCACCAGTTGAGGAAGCACCCGCATACCTGAATGGTCTGAACGCCTGTGCGTACTTCATTGATAGCAACATTAGAAAATTCCTTCACGCCTTCCTGCACAGCAGCTTTAAGCTGCTCTAGGTTTCGCCAGACATCCATTCTCTTTGCAAGGGCAAAAGTCACGTCTTAAGGATTAATCACAGAAGCATTTTGCCAGCTCGTATGAAATCGTTCGTTATGCTAACTATAGCGTCTACGTTGGAATTTGCAACAGCTGTGTTCACTTGTATATCACCATTGCTCCAATATCACGCAAGCAATTGTTAGAGCAATAAATGCAGGTCATGGATCACCAACCGCTGCTAGCTAGAATCTTCATCCAAGGCAACAGCGATGCGTGTCGTACACGTGGGGTTGAAACGCCTTCTTGCTGGATGTGATGTGCTGACGGCAAAACCGCTCGATGGACAAGAGCATCAAACAAACCGGTCGATAGGAAAATATGCTTCCCCTTGCCCTTCCACCCCGGGGCTGAGGCTACCGTAACCCGGCTGCAGGTAGGTTGAGCCTGAGGAACTCCACTTCTGCCCCCGGTTTCAGGCTTTTTGCTGAGACAGCCGTCACAGGAGAGGTCCACCGGTTGAAGTGCGGTGCCTTACTGCCTATGCGTCAGGGCACACATTACCCATCGTCCTCAACCTTTTGATGGTAGCACGGCTGTTTGGACAGCGCGAGGCCTAACGCAGCTCCGCCAACCGAAGCATAACGGTGTAGAGCCAAGCCAAAAGGGATCTTGTGTCGTACTTGCCCAGGGATACAAGCATGCGAACACATGGCCCATGTGCCGGAATTAAAAGGCCATCCAAAAGTGCTCTCTGGAAGAAACAGCCAAAGATATTGGGAAGAGAGCAGTAGTCGTAAAAAAAAACAAGCTTAATCGTACAGATCAAACATAGCTCTGCCTCAACGCAGACACACATGGCAGTTGGGCGCGCTACCTCGCTCCAAATGCGAATCAACATCCTAACCTAAGAACTGCACCAGGGATCTGCGCAGGGGAGATAGAATTCCTCATACCCAACATACCGCAAAAGAAATAGAGCCGCCGATGCCAAGCGTCATCACACGACAAAGAGGCATTTACACGACCTACCTAGCCATCCTTTCTAACAGCTGGTCTACTAATCTGGCTCCAAGGCAACACGCGAGAATGTAACACCAATGCTGATAACGCTCACGACTAATAGCTGCCCGTAACCATCTCTTCCACGATGTTTCCTTGGCGAGACTGCCTTCCCCCAATGCACATACTACCGGGCCTCGGCCGCAGGGGTGTTCGCGGAAACGACCATATCCGTGTCGCTCGCATCGCATGCGGTAGCTGCAGGGGCCTCGAGTGGACTTGGCCCTTCTAAAACATCCCCGTCATCCTGGTCATCGGTGTGCTGACATACAGAGACACTCAAGTCTGTGCCAGCTCCAGCCGCTCCGGCGGTCCCATCACCGACAGCGCCACAACCACTTAATGGGTAGGCAGTTGCCGCAATGGCGGCTTCATGGCTCGTTTCGCCGCCCTCCTGAATAGACCCGTCAGCAATAGGCCCGGGCCTCTGGCTTTGCTCCTCGACCTCCATGGCATCGGCATGGTTGGTTGTAAGAAGCGCCTCCACCTGGAGCTTTTCCGCAGGTGGCGCGGAAGGCGGGGCCAACTCGGCCTCCGCCATTGGAGCCGATTGCGCCACCACCTCGACCTCCGCCATGGGCACCGACGGTGACACCGCATCGAGCGATGGCGGGAGGTCTTCATGCACCTCCAGGGACTTGGTATCTGCCATTTCACCGCTCAGTGACGCGGGCGCCCCCTCCGCCTCATCCACTCCCAGCTCTGTCTCGCTGGCCACCGCGCTACTGCACGCGCTGCCGCCCTCACTGCCCTCTTGCACATCTGCGTCGCTGTCACAGCACGCCGCGAAGTCGTAGTAGGCGTCCGCCTGGACAATGGAACAGATGGTGAACACGGCAGGAGTTGGCAAAGGCCCAGGAAACACCTGTCTCGAGTGCCTGGACATAGATGGAAAGGATGCCATGCGCCGGCAACAGCTGCACAACCCTAATACTTCACAGAACGGCACATCGGCAGCCCCCACTAAAGCTGCATTTTTACTCGGATTTGCAGAGATTCAGACAACAGCTGTCTTTTCGCCAGAATCGATGCTATCTGCCAGTATTTCCCACATGGTGACGCGCAGCAAGCCCCTTGGCCCTACAAGCGCCCGGAAAGTGACGCATTCCAAGCCCTTTCATATTGTACACGCACACACACACATCTGCGTGGCCATAATTTAGAACATATGTGATGTACCTTAAGTCTGAAACAGGTTTTATGCAACGCGTTTCACATTATAGTCCCAGCCATTAGCTTCTCCCAGGGAATCGTAAAGCGAGGATGCATCGGAAAGGACAAGCCCAGGCAAGCGGAAAGGGAGGATGCATCGGAAAGGACAAGCCCAGGCAAGCGGAAAGGGAGGATGCATCGGAAAGGACAAGCCCAGGCAAGCGGAAAGGGAGGATGCATCGGAAAGGACAAGCCCAGGCAAGCGGAAAGGGAGGATGCATCGGAAAGGACAAGCCCAGGCAAGCGGAAAGGGAGGATGCATCGGAAAGGACAAGCCCAGGCAAGCGGAAAGGCATCAAACGATGACCTATTCGGGTGAGCGAGTAAGGATAGCAGGACCACCCTTTCGCAAGGCGTGTTCAGGCCTTACAGGAGCAGTGTGTCGAGTACATGGAACTCCCAGGCGGACTGGATTTCCTTGGACCATGTCTTGGGGCTCCTTGTTACGTTGCGCGACCCCTTCCCGCTCTACCAACGCACTTGGTAAATTGGGTAAACGGCACGTAAACTCACGCGCACCTTGGGTCGCGGGGTGACCGCCGCAAAGGTCCGCATGTTCGGTGTGGCGTAGTCCGGGGCACTTAACACCGCCACAGCCGCCAAGTTATTGAACCTCTTACCAGCCTCCTCCCCTTCCTCCGCAACCACCTGGAATTGCGGGTAGTCCGGCGCGGAGAAGACGGTCACCAACTGGCCAGCTGCACACCGAGGGCATGCAAGGAAGGAGGGTAGGTATGTGGGTCTGGTCAACGGAAACCTATTCGTGCCGACAAAACCCCGTTCGCCGTGGACACAGAATTGAAGGAAATATCTCTGTGGACCGGTGGTACTGGGCGTACGTTGCCACAACACCGTCTCGAGTACTGTTCGAATAAACTCTTATTGCTCAATAAGCTCAGGTGCACCTCTGCGAAGGTTTCCAAGTCAAAACTGTCGACATTCAGCCTTCAATTACAATGTATGACTTAGATTACACTGTGGGCCGCGAGAGCCGGGGGCCGAAGCCGAAACACAGCGCAAGGGTCGGGAGCACACAATGTATATATGTATGTATATATATGTATGTATATATGTATGTATATATGTATGTATATATATATGTATGTAGATATGTATGTATGTATGTATGTATGTATGTATGTATGTATGTATGTATGTATGTATGTATGTGTGTGTGGTTGTGTGTAGAACCCGATAGCACAGTCCCCAAGGCCTACCCGGCGTGTTGTGATCAAAGCTGTAACCCTGCAGGACCTGCGGCAGATCCGACCGCTTATCGCGCGCATCAGGTCCCTCGTGAGACCGAATGATGAGTCTCAGGCCGTTAGCCCTCAAGAAAGCCTGCAGGATAGGGCACAGTCCGAGAGGAATGCGAATGCGTGTGGTCCACTGCACAAGAGTTCCAAGCCTGCCAAAGCCTGTGGCAGAGCGTACCAGCAGAGCAACCCATCGGCCGCGGCTATTGACCACGATACCGTGCCGGGGATTAAGGCGATAGCAGCAGGGATGCACATGTCAGCACCTGTGCAAGCAGCTCTAGCATGCGAAACCTAGGCTCGTCCTGAACCCCGCCATTGGATTACTGTCCAACCCCTATCGCCAACGCGCTAAGTCGGTCCCTTGTAATGCATGCACTGTAATGCAATGCTTGCCCGCATCTTCCGCACACCTTCCGCCGGTGCAGCCCACCTCAGTGATGTCAGGCCCGAAGACTAGGCCTACGCCTCGAGCATCGTTTTCGAAAAAGCCAGGGGCCGCAACGGGGTCGCTCCAGAGCACGTCCGTCGCCACAAGCGACGAGCCGACGCCTGGGGGAAATAGGCGCCCATGCAAGGCCAGGCCATCTGGGTGTCTTCGCCTTGCCACCGCAATCCTGATACGCATTGGCCGGTGCCGTGTCCATGTTGGTCAGAGACTTGGGTATATCTGTTGTATCAAGGCCCCCACGAAGGGGCTCAATAATACGATCATGTTCATTCATCAACCCAACGGACAACGGCGGCACACAGGTGACTGGCGTGGCTGCCACGAAACACATCCTTGGGCTGCCCGCTCCTTTCCATGAGGGTGCCCATGAGGGAACGCAGCTGGCTAGAAGTGGTGCTGCAGGGAGACGTCGTCGGTGTGCACGAACGCACGCCATACGTACCTTTTACCTAATACGCTCGACACATGAGTGCATACTCGCAGCACTGAACAAAAGCAGCACTGAACAACTGTCTGGTTCGCGTCGTTGGGTATATGGACATACTCATGTCGTGTTCCCCTGACTGTCCAAAGGTTTCCGATGCTTGGTAATCTGTAGGTCTGTTGGCCCAACATACAGCGGCAATAGCTTGCACAGTGCGTACTGTGCTGGCAAAAATACTGCCACATGCTCGCACATCCAAAACCTGTAAAGATCTATTCACAAAGCCCCGGACTTCCTTTCGTTCATGTTGGTCGTACGAGAGACATACGAGTCGCATCAAGGCCCCCGCGAAGGGGCTCAAGAGGAAGGCAACAGATCGAGTCTGTTCACCAACCCGACATATAAGGGACACGAATTGCAGATCTCTCTGGATTCGCAGGGCTGGTGCCGACGTGGAAAGAGAAAACCACTACTACCATGACTGCCACTTGCGAAACCTGGATGGCCATTTAAGCTTCAACCCATGCTTTCGACTGCTAGGAGGAAGGCATGGCTGCATGCCGCAACATATCGTTTAACCAGACACTTGGACCTATAGTTGCGTCAGAACCTTACGAATGGGCTCAAGAGGAGGCCAATAAGCCTGTGAGCCTGTCCATAGAACTTAAGCGGGGAGAAAGCAGGCACGGCCTCTGATGCTTTTGTCTCCCCTGCCAGCCATCGTTGGCAGCCAGAGAGCTCTCCACAAGTGGCGGCATCCGTATCACTCCTTCCGAGTCCATGGCCCGCTATTGCCAGCACCACCCCGGTTTCGTTGTTCTCCTTAACCCCACGTCAACTCGCAACCCACCGTCTGGATCCATCCCGCCCTTGTTGGCATGGCGCAGGTGATCCAACGTCCCGGGCTCCAGGGCCGAGGGTCCACCAGGACGACCCAGATGCCCCGGCTTCCGTCGCTTTGCCCCCCGCCGGGGCTCTGGCGGCTTCCGAAAAAGCCCTGCAACGCAACGGCGCGACGCAATTAAAGACGCGCGGGAGAGAGTTCACGAGCGACCTCAACGAAGCAGAGAAAGTCGCCGCAGCACTACATCCAACATATTCATCCCGCAGGCAGTCCATGTGGCCGCAAGGTGTGTACACACGAGGGCAGACGCCCGTGGCGCCAGTCCCCGGCCATGCCAAGCCGCCGTCGTACCTCCATGCATGACTAGGGTGTTCCTCTGGACCAGCGCTGCTAGCGGCATCACAGAGAAGAGCTTCTTGGAGGCCGAATACACCTCCTGTCAGGGCGTGTTTTGGAGATGAGAGTTAAACTTCTGTTAGTGGCAATCCAGGGGACGGGCAGGGTGTTACAACCGGAAGGCGACATCTCATAAGCTTGGAAGGCACCCGAGGGGGACGCCGCATGGAGGTAATCCTTCGCCTTTACAGAACCCGGGATAGGTTGACTGGCTTACCTTGGACTGTTTGTCGTACTTGGCACGGACTTCCTGGCTATACCCATACCATTTGGTACAGCTGCTGCTTTCGTGGTTACCTCGCAATAGGTACACAGAGTTAGGCGCAGCACACTTCAGGCAACACAACAGCGTGAGAAGCTCAACGCCCCAGCTGCCACGGTCCACGTAATCGCCGTTAAACACCAGAACGCGGGTTGGTGATGGGTATCCGATCTCCTTTAGCCTGCAGAAGAGGAACAGACGCCGAGCCGCCGTCCTCAGCTCCAGAGCAAAATTTGCACTGGGCGACATTTACACAAATACCCTTACATATGTGCCACATCAGGAAAGTGTCCATGAGTATCGCCAAAGACGAACACTTGAACGTGAGGTTCCTCAACGGAAATTTCGACTAGGCTTGGTTCCTGTCTCAGCTCAGCCTCTGTGGCCCGTAAGATTGCAACGAGTTGTTCTGCTGGGAGGACGGTCTTTAGCTGAGCGGCCCCCCCTTGCAAAGCCTCGAGCATGCGCGCCTGAAGCTGCGCAACCTGATCAAGCGTTGGTGGCAGATCTAGCACCGCCATGTCCTATGGGCTTTATGATAGAAGGATGGAAGCTTTTCGGGTACCAAAAATTAGCATTATGCAACACCTCTAGCGGTATTGATAAGACATGAAAAGGGAGTGTGTCATTGTATAAAAGGAGCATATTTGTACTGACATACGTAAGGATTGGCTCAAGAAAGGAGCGTATCGGCCTCTTGGGTACTGCAAACCCGTCACCGGACAGCCCTTGCTTTGACACATATTCTTCAGCACAACATGTTCTCGTCAGGCTATCTTCAGATAATTTGGTATTGCACTGCCTCATAGCGAAGCAAGCAAGTACCTTCAAAGAATGGTTCCATTTCGGAAAAGCTTACTGGATGCGCAAACATTGTCGCTCAGATCTGTTCTTTACCAATGTGGATAACAGATTATTTGACTTAATTTGGCCCTGGCGCAAGAAATAGATAGCCGACCCTTGGGTCCATGTTTACAAATCATTGGGTATGACTGTAAGTCCACTCTTGAGAGCAAAGCAGCTTGTTCGGGGTTGCGGTTCACAGTTTCGACAGATTGCCAACTCGTTGCTGGATATTCAAGACAGGCGCCTGTATAGTTGCCTGGGATTCGAGTCGTTCGTGCAGTATGTGTCTGAATCGGGAAGACTTGACATTGCACCGAGATATGCACAGGCTTTGGTAGCAGCTGCTCGCTTTTTGCGGTTGCTTTCTGCCACAGACGTTATGCCTAACATTGAGCACCAGGTCCGACCACTTACAGCTCTGCCACCTTGTGATGCGCTAGGGGCATGGCGCCTTGCTGTGGCACGCTCTGTAGCTGAGTCACGACCCCTGAGTGGGCGGCTCATTGAGCAATGTGCATTGGAGGTCACAGGCAGGAGCTGTTTGCTGCGGGGCACTACGACCATGACTGGCAGCGACAACAGCAGCAATAACAGCAGCGGCGACATGGATGTCAGAGAAAGCGAGTCTGGTGAAGGAGTCCAGATGGTTCGAAGCAGAGGGGGTGTGAATGTGCGCCTGTTTCTCTCCAGTGAGAGCCTGGAGTGGTTCACCCTACTAAGTATCATAGAGCTGGTGTGCAAGGTGTTCACTCCTGGCGGGATCAACCTGGACCCATGCTCGTCCACGGCTGCTAACACACGTATTGGGGTGACAGTGTATTACGAATGGAATCCGATGGTCTGCTGGAGGGCAACACGTGGATGGGCAATGTGTTCGTCAACCCGCCTTTTGGGGTGCCTTTTGGGGTGCATGGTGGCGCAAGCTATCAGAGCCTGTTTTTCCAAAGATGTACACAGCTGGTCGCATTGGCCAAGCAGTACTGCTGCTGAAAGCCGCTGTGGGTTGTGCGTGGTTTGATGCCATACTGCAGTGGCCTGTCTGTTTTCTGTGCCAACGTTTGGCGTTTGTGCATGGACAATCTGGGAGTCACCAGCAGGAGGGAGGACCCCTGACATGGGGAGTGTGGGTAGCCAACCACACGGAAGTGTCATGGTTTACATGGGCCCAGACGTCAACATTTTGTGTCAGTGTTTGGTTGCATGGGTACCAGGGGCAACTGCATGGGCCATGCCCCACCCAACGGAGCGCCAATGGATTGAGGCACAGAACACACATGGAGCACACATTCTTCTCCACAGGCATCTGCATTTTCATTTGTTTTCATTGTAGCTGTGGCACTGAGTTTAGCGGTGTATCAGAGATTCTCAATTGTTTCCACCCGAACCTATTCATGCATACAAGTATTGTGGACAAACTGCTGATGAAGTGGGGTAGGAACCGCGGCTGACTGTAAGAATCTTTCAAGTCATGCCAAGGTACTCGTCAAGAATGTACGACAGTTCGACCGCACCGATCCAGTTGCATGAGCCCCAAAAATTGGTGGGTTTGTCCCCGAGATGGGCCAGCACATCCTGTTGGTCCTGTTGCAATATGTATCACAGAGCCCAGCGCAGCGTATTAGCAAACACGACAGTAGGGTGGAAATTTGCCCTGTGAAAGCAGCCTTGCACATCAGGTGTGCTGTCCAGGCGGGTACTACATGGCCGACACACAGGGATGGGCTCACTTGCCCATATCGGTCCGTCCAGAAAAGTCAGGCTGGGGAA
This sequence comes from Volvox carteri f. nagariensis, assembly GCF_000143455.1. Lineage (NCBI taxonomy): Eukaryota > Viridiplantae > Chlorophyta > Chlorophyceae > Chlamydomonadales > Volvocaceae > Volvox > Volvox carteri. The sequence goes on along the minus strand of NW_003307551.1, from coordinate 2,012,084 downwards.
CATTAGGCATCTCTGCCCCATCCACCTCTATTGCGTTGTAAAACGCAAGCCACAAGCCAGGGCCAAGTTAGGGCCCCGGGACGTTCGCAGCGGGGCCAGTTCCAAGGCGGAAATCCCTCGTACGACATCAAGGTTAGGGGAAAACCACCAGAACACAAAACGAGAGCATACAGAGATGATAAGGGCATTGTACAGCAATACAAAAGTACGACAACTCCTGCAACGTCCCTCTGGATCCTCCGGATCTTGCATACTTGCCACCCGGTGTGCTTCCCAACAACCGTTCAAATCTTCATTTTTATATAAAATTAAGCCCTCGCACTACCTCGTTACCTAGCGCCACCGTATGCCGTACACTCCAAGCCATTGCTTGGTTCCAGTCTTATTTTGTTAGCCCTATCCAACAAACGCATGAGTACATATGCATCTGGCAGTACAGGTTCTACCTGTGCAACGGGATAGGCTTGCTAGTGTACTTCTGCAGAGGGAACCACGAGCATATGGTCTGCAGGATCATTACATGCAGCCCCAGCCCGCATCATTGAATCGGTCCTGCATGTAGTGACAGTACTCGTAGGAGACCTGCACAACACTGTGGTGCCACCAACACCTGCTGCCCGCAGGGAGCACATCACCAGGGAGTGAGGAAAGCATACACACACACACACACACACAAAGCAGAGGTGTGTTGTGGCCTATGGTTGGTCAATCTAACCAGTATGGTTATGTAATTAACGAATCCCAGCATATCCCAGTTGGATATCGAACGGACGTTCCAACGTTCGAGACTGAGATCAACTGACAGGTTGTCGGTGGTGTAAAGTGTGACAGTCGTCAATCATACAGTCGCGTCGATCGACCTATCCTATCAAGGAATGTTAAGAGAAGTCCCGCAGGGCTACGGTCACCAGTTACCGATCGTATATAATTCGGTGCGGATGCCTGGTAGGCATGAGTAGTCTAGCGCTGCTATTACTACTGGTGTCGTGGTCACACCCACCTCGCACCTTTATCACCTATTGTGGTCTGTTTTCCGCTGCTACATTTCGCTGTATTCTGGCGCGTCTCAACCAGACTCACTACAGATTTGGTATCGAGACCATAGGTCCATGGGACAGCGGCAGTCCCTCATTCCGGGCCGCATTGATAGGGAGTGCGAATATTTCGCACGTCTGACTATCTCTCCCAGTAAGTAACTTCTTACTGCAAGTAAGTTGTTCGATTAGCTGTCCCGGTAAGCAAGATCCTACTGTATTGTAGTGAACGGGACAGGCGGAACAAACGACCCCGGTGGGTCACTCGACGTCGTTATGGCGTCAGGCTCCTCAGGGAACCCAGGTGGGTTCAACCTTGCCAGTTGGCAATGGGGCGCAGGTTGGGGCCCGGCGCAGAATGCTGCCGCACCAGGTGGAGTTAACCTGAATATCCCCTTTCAGCAAGTTGCTGATGCCGCAGCTGCGCCTGCTGCTGCTGCTGCCCCTGCAGCGGGTGAGGCTGGCGCTGCCGCTCCCCCGTTGGCACCCGTTGTGCCCGTGCCCGTCGCACCTGTTGGTCAACCAGTAATCCCTATTGCTGGAGCACCCGCCGCTGGCGCAATGCCAGACCCCGTACAGCCCGTTGCTGTGCCAGCAGCTGTTGCGGTCACACAGCTTCCGGATGCGCAGATGGTACGTAACATCCCTGCGCCAAAGTTGCCCGTTGCAACACCCGTAGAACCCGACCGAATTCGTGCATTCGTGGCTGATGTTCGGGATTACTTTGTTCTTGTTGGCTGGCAAGCTAACATTCCAGCGCAAAAGTTGTTTATCAGTGGGGCTTTGGAGGGATTCTTCAAAGAGTGGCACATTACATGGACCAAGTCGGTTCCTGACTATACCCCAGATCAGTTGCTGGACGCCTTCCTGGTCAGGTTTGCCCCGGAGATGTACTCTCGCACGCACGTAGCGCGCACTACCTTCTATAGCACTGCCTTTGAACAAGAGCTTAATGAGTCAGTCCTTACGTTTGCTGGTCGGTTTGAAGCGCTACTTCAGGATATTCCTGATATGCAAGAACCAACTAAGCTTTGGCATTTCCGCGAGAAGCTATTGCCATACTTACGTGAAGAGTGTGCCGTACGCCCGACTGATTTCCAAGAGCATACCGTCTATGCCGAGTTGCGGGCACATGCGATGGGGGTCGAAAAACAACATGCAGTTCGCATGGCTGTTCAACAGTCCGTTGCTCGTGTACGTTCTCATGCTGCTGCCCTACAGGCTCCACCTTCCTTTGCTGCTGCTGTGGCGGCACCCGCTCCAGTACACGATGGACCTGTCCAGGCGCCGCCCGTCGCTGCCCCTATTCAGCCGGCCAACGCGGGTGCGGGCCGTGGTGCTGGAGGCCGTGGCCGGGGTGGTGGACGTGGTGGTGGCCCAGCAGGCCGTGTGGCCGGACGCAATGGTCCAGGTGGGGGTCGTGGACAGGGAGGCCGGGGTAATGTTAACCCGGGTCGAGGCCGTGGTGCCCGAGGAGGAGCCGCCGCAGGTCGCGGTGCAGAGGCTGCCGGTCGCGGTGCGGGCCGAGTGGTCCAGGGCGAATGGCAACAAGTGATGGGACGGAAGCGTCAGCGGGTGAACCTGGCGCTGTCTAACAAGCCAGCGCCTGGTGGGGGGTACCTACCAAAAGCGCAGATTGAACTGGCGATGTCCCTCCGCGGTTGCTGGGTGTGCCTGGGTTTGGATCACACCTATGACAACTGTCCTCGTTGGAACGAGGATGCTGGCGCCGGTGGTGCCGGTGGCACTGTTGCCTAGGGAGTTGCCCCTCCGAGGTTCGTTCGGCGCCCGGATGGGAATTGTCTTTGGTCCAAGTATTGGCAGGGTTTGGGACGATCAGTGCACGAAAGCGAAGTTGCTAGTATTGCAACCACTGTGGGCCGTGAGTTCACTTTAGATGCATGTGCATCAGATTGCGGCTTGTCTGCCGTATGTAACGCTTTCTCGTGTACAGCCCGCCCATTCCTTGATACCAACGTTGCCGGACATACAGTCTGGATGGCTCCGAATGCAGCTGACTTGCCTGCGTACGTAACGCATTATCGTGCCTGTAAGCCGCTGGCTCCACAGTCAACAGCAGCTTGCATACTAGTTCCTAGTGGAACGGAACCATCTTTGTTAAAAGGCATGAAATTGGTACGACGATACCCAGTGGGTACCTCTTTGTTTTACGTACCAGATGTACAAGGAAGCCGCGCGCTTCTTCCTCCTATTACTGAAGTTATGGAGGTATGGTATGATGGTCCAGACAGCACGGAAGAAATCCCTGCCTGTACGGCTATTGGGAGTGCTGTTCCTCACCTAGCAGTGAAGATTTCAGGGTCTACGTTTATGGCCATGTTGGATTCGGGAGCTACGCATAGCTTCGTTTCCGAGGCGCTGGTGCGTCTTCTTCATCTTCACGTGCTACCTTCAACCTTCACGTACGTACGGTTGGCGGATGGTGGAATGTCTCCCATCGTTGGTCAAACGATGCTGAAGGTGAGAGTGGGACCGGTGCGGTTGGTAGTACCTGCCCTAGTGATGAAGGGGTTGCCAACCTCGGCTGATCTGATCTTAGGTGCGAATATCTTAGAGCAAAGTCGAATGCGAATCGATTTTGACACCAGAGTGGTAACACTCCGGAAGGGTACGCAAGAGTTTCGTCGTACCTATCCGCACGGAAAGGAGGATCCTTCTAAAGATCAGCGCCCAAAACATCACGTTAGCATGGCAATGCAAGCCAGGGCAGAATGCTTATCAATTAATCGCACACAAGCGAAAAACATGGTGCGAAAGGGAGCGCACGTGTTATTAGTCCGTCCGCGGCTAACTGCTGGCGCAGTAGTACGCGCAGCTGCGACCCGTGGGTCAGGTGGGCCGGACGTACCGACTACCTCAGCCGCTGAAGTAAAAGTGACGGATCCAGAAATCGCCGCCTTGTTGGAGCGATATCAGGATATCTTTGCGGACATAACTGAGCCACCTCCTGAAAGATTGGTGACTCATACCATCCCGCTGGTCGAAGGTGCTCAGCCCGTTGCTCGGCCCCTATATCGACTAACTCCAAATGAATTGGAGGAAGTTAAACGACAAGTTGAAGACTTGTTGCGTAAAGGGATGATACGGCCAAGTAGTTCGCCGTGGGCTGCACCAATCCTTTTCGTTGCTAAAAAGGACGGCACCCTACGAATGGTTGTAGACTATCTACGAATGGTTGTAGACTATCGTGGGCTAAACGCTCAAACGGTAAAGAACCGGTATCCTTCACCACGGATCGATGATCTAGTAGATAGTCTCGGTGGTAGTACAGTGTACTCGTCCATCGACCTTCAACAAGGATATAACCAAATTCGTATTCGTAACGAAGATGTTCCGCAAACGGCATTCCGGACACCCCTCGGTCACTATGAGTATGTAGTGTTACCGTTCGGTCTGACCAATGCTCCCGCTACGTTTCAAACAGTTATGAATCGTATCCTGGAACCGTTTATTGGTCGCTTTGTGGTGGTGTATCTGGATGATATCTTGATTCATTCACGAAGTCGTGAAGAGCATTTACGACACCTGGAACAGGTTTTCGAAGTGCTCAGGCGGGAACGTCTCCACGCCAAAACCTCAAAATGTCACTGGGCACAAACTGAGTTAGAGTACCTGGGACATATTATCAGTACGTCAGGTGTACGTCCTGATCCCAAGAAAGTCCGCGTTGTGCGTCACTGGCCGTTACCTCACCAACAGAGCATGCGTCATCTTGGGGTCCTCACCAACGCCATCCTCACCAACGCCATCCTCACCAACGCCATCCTCACCAACGCCATCCTCACCAACGCCATCCTCACCAACG
>NW_003307551.1:2002776-2007174 GCF_000143455.1 Volvox carteri f. nagariensis | reverse complement strand
TGAGGATCCCCAAAAACATGGTGCGAAAGGGAGCGCACGTGTTATTAGTCCGTCCGCGGCTAACTGCTGGCGCAGTAGTACGCGCAGCTGCGACCCGTGGGTCAGGTGGGCCGGACGTACCGACTACCTCAGCCGCTGAAGTAAAAGTGACGGATCCAGAAATCGCCGCCTTGTTGGAGCGATATCAGGATATCTTTGCGGACATAACTGAGCCACCTCCTGAAAGATTGGTGACTCATACCATCCCGCTGGTCGAAGGTGCTCAGCCCGTTGCTCGGCCCCTATATCGACTAACTCCAAATGAATTGGAGGAAGTTAAACGACAAGTTGAAGACTTGTTGCGTAAAGGGATGATACGGCCAAGTAGTTCGCCGTGGGCTGCACCAATCCTTTTCGTTGCTAAAAAGGACGGCACCCTACGAATGGTTGTAGACTATCTACGAATGGTTGTAGACTATCGTGGGCTAAACGCTCAAACGGTAAAGAACCGGTATCCTTCACCACGGATCGATGATCTAGTAGATAGTCTCGGTGGTAGTACAGTGTACTCGTCCATCGACCTTCAACAAGGATATAACCAAATTCGTATTCGTAACGAAGATGTTCCGCAAACGGCATTCCGGACACCCCTCGGTCACTATGAGTATGTAGTGTTACCGTTCGGTCTGACCAATGCTCCCGCTACGTTTCAAACAGTTATGAATCGTATCCTGGAACCGTTTATTGGTCGCTTTGTGGTGGTGTATCTGGATGATATCTTGATTCATTCACGAAGTCGTGAAGAGCATTTACGACACCTGGAACAGGTTTTCGAAGTGCTCAGGCGGGAACGTCTCCACGCCAAAACCTCAAAATGTCACTGGGCACAAACTGAGTTAGAGTACCTGGGACATATTATCAGTACGTCAGGTGTACGTCCTGATCCCAAGAAAGTCCGCGTTGTGCGTGACTGGCCGTTACCTAACTCGATTACAGAGCTGCGTCAGTTCTTGGGGTTGACCAATTATTTTCGTAAATATATTCGGTCATATGCTGCGTTGTCGGCACCCCTAACCGATATGCTTTGTGGTAAAGCAAACATATTGCCCGAGTGGACTCCCTCGGCACGTGAAGCCTTTGAGGTAGTAAAGAAAGCCTTAGCAGACGATGTCTTGCTTCGGTACCCTGATTTGACCAAACCGTTCTCTTTTGAGGTAATTTCGGACGCATCGTTAAGGGGAACAGGTGCTGTACTTCTCCAAGATGGAGCCCCTATTGCGTTCACCAGTAAAAAGTTCACGCCAGCCGAGCGGAACTATACAACGGGAGAGCAGGAATTGCTTGGTGTAATCCATGCCCTAAGAGAGTGGCGATGCTACCTCGAAGGACCACATGACGTACGCGTGGTAACGGATCATCACCCGTTAATTTACCTCAAAACGCAACCCACGTTAAATCGAAGGCAAGCACGTTGGCTTGAGTTCCTCAGTCGATTTCATTTATTGTGGGAACATCGTGCTGGGAAACTGAATGTAGCTGATGCTCTCAGTCGACATCCCTCACTGAATGCGATAACCCGAAGGACGAAAGCATGTACGCTTCGAGAACGTATCCTGGCTGGGTATGCTAAGGATCCTTGGTTCGGTCAATCACTAAACGTAGCTACGTTGTTCCGTAATGAACAAGGCTACTGGCTCAAGGCGATGCCTACGGGACGTCGAAGTATTGTCGTTCCATGTGAGCCTCAACTACGACAAGAACTGATAGCTCGCTGTCATGGAGGACCCATGGGTGGACACCCAGGAGTCGCTCGCACCCTTGAGTTAGTACAACGACACCATTGGTGGCCTGGGATAACAGCAGATATCGAGTCTTTCGTACGTTGTTGTGATAAATGTCAACGTAACAAAACCTTGTCAGGGCGACAACATGGTTTGTTGCAACCGTTGCCAATACCAGACATGCCGTGGGACAGTGTCTCAATGGATTTTGTGGTTGGTTTGCCGCGTACGCAACGACAACATGACGCCATTTTTGTTATGGTGGATCGTCTCACCAAGATGGCTCATTTTGTACCAACCAATACGCATGTCACAGCCGAGAAAACTGCAGAGTTGTTCCTTGCAAACGTTGTTCGATTGCATGGATTACCCAAAACAACAGTCTCTGATAGAGGACCGCAGTTTGCTGGAATGTTCTGGCAACATATGGCTCGTATGGTCGATCTTCGTTCAGATCTGTCTACAGCATTCCATCCACAGACCGATGGTCAAACAGAGCGCATGAACCGTGTGCTGGCCGACATGTTGCGAAATTACTGTGATGGATCTCCATCCACGTGGGATAAAGTTTTATCCTTGGCGGAATTTGCTGTTAACAATTCGGTAAACCGATCTACTGGTCAAACACCCTTCTTTCTAAATTACGGTTATCATCCTGCAACACCTACTGTAAGAGAGTTAGATGTTACTGTACCAACAGCTAAGGCATTTGTGCAAACACTGGATCAACGCCTAGCTGATGCTAAACGATGTTTATTGGCGGCTCAAAGTCGTACTGAGCAACACTACAACGCCAAGAAAAGGGATGTTTTGTTTGAGCCAAGACAACTTGTTTTATTAAGTACTAAAAACTTGCGTTTGCGAGGTAAGGGCATTCGTAAACTCACGCCTCGTTGGTGTGGCCCGTTCGAGGTCGAACAAATGGTAGGAAATGTTGCTGTGAAGCTGAAGCTTCCAAACAACTTGAAGATACATAATGTATTTCATGTATCGCTTGTTAAGCCCTACCGTACCGATGGTACTTTTCAACCGTTGCCTGTTGAGCAATTACCGGAGGAGTTCTCTGAGGATACTACTTATCCGATAGACCGAGTATTGGACTATCGCCGCCGGAAGGTGGGACGTAAGTACGTCGATGAATATCTGGTTAAGTGGAAAGGTTTCGAGTCGGAACATAACAGTTGGGAACCAGCTGACCACTTTACACCGGATATGGCTGCTGAGTTGCAGTTCATTAAGTCCCGTAGTCGTGAGGACACGACTCCTAAAAGGAGGGGATAAATGTTGTGGCCTATGGTTGGTCAATCTAACCAGTATGGTTATGTAATTAACGAATCCCAGCATATCCCAGTTGGATATCGAACGGACGTTCCAACGTTCGAGACTGAGATCAACTGACAGGTTGTCGGTGGTGTAAAGTGTGACAGTCGTCAATCATACAGTCGCGTCGATCGACCTATCCTATCAAGGAATGTTAAGAGAAGTCCCGCAGGGCTACGGTCACCAGTTACCGATCGTATATAATTCGGTGCGGATGCCTGGTAGGCATGAGTAGTCTAGCGCTGCTATTACTACTGGTGTCGTGGTCACACCCACCTCGCACCTTTATCACCTATTGTGGTCTGTTTTCCGCTGCTACATTTCGCTGTATTCTGGCGCGTCTCAACCAGACTCACTACAAGGTGTCAGGTGTCATCCCCCGTGAGACCCATATCCATGCCCCTGGGGTGGGGGGCCGCGGAAAGCAGCAGCAGTATCAGCACCACAGGAGCCGCGCCTGACAGCAAGCCATTGATCAGGATTAATATTACACCTCAAGTTTGGGCGGAAACGAGTATGACATATAGCAGATGAAAGAAGACATCGAGCTGGCAGTGTAGGGACAAGAGGCAGTGCATACACCAGCAATGGGCATGGATATGGGTCTCATGGGGGATGACACCCTACACCTCTGCTTTGTGTGTGTGTGTATGCTTTCCTCACTTGCCGGTGATGTCCTTAGTAACTTCCTGGTCTACTAGTGTAGTCATCATGGAGGCTGTCTACTGGTGCAGTTAGGTGATTGCATGCACCCACAGTGACCGTGTGTTCCCATGCATTTCTGTGCATTCCCGAGTGTTCACATGCATTCCTGTTATTCCCTTGCATTCCCATGGGTTCCCATACAGGAACACATGAGAAAGCACAAGAACACTCAGGAATGCATGAAAACACACGAGTGCATGCAAACACAAGGGAATGCATGAAATGCACGGGAACACATGGTAGAGGAGGTGGTGACAAGGTAGGAAGGGGAGGTGGTGACGAGAAGGTGGTGACAAGAAGGTGGTGATGAGGTAGGGAGAGAGGTGAAGGAGATGAGCAAGGGGGAATGTAAGGGTTCATGGTAGTAACCATATTAGCAGGAATAGCAGGAATGGTGAAGAATGTGTGTGCACCAAAAAGGCAAGTAGGTTGAAGTATGGCAGAAGCACACCATTGTGGCATCACATTATTATTTGTGTGTGTTACATGGTTGGGGGTGCATGACCCATACCTGTAAAAATGAGCCACGGGCCCAAGGGTAATATTTATACACCTAAAAGCCAGAGAGATCAGTAAACACTGCATATCAGCCCAGACTAGCATCCAAAGGGGA
>NW_003307551.1:2000040-2002726 GCF_000143455.1 Volvox carteri f. nagariensis | reverse complement strand
AGACAACCTAGTTNCCCATTTCATGGCCTCCAACATGCTCTTTTGATGATCAAATCCCTCTTCAGCATGAATCTCATTATAGGCTGGGCATTCCTATAACATGTGTTTTTCATCCTTAATTCTGCTATTGGTACCACAACAGTAGCAAAACCATTGCTCCCTGGGGACATGGTTCTTGCCCCTTCATGCTCTGTTTGCCTCTAAAGCCCAGCAAAATAAATGAAACTGCATTAGATTACAATGTGCTAAACCAGGGATGATGAAAACCTTAGCATGTGTTGGCCACATGACAGCTTCAGCTCCCAAAAAGGGCAGCCTCATCCAATGCTTGTACTTCACCATTTGCACTCCCAGTTGCTTCCCATCTGATGGGTACTCCTCTGGCAAGACAGTCAAACATGCATGATCCCAACCGCTCATCAAACACTCCCTTAGTTTACTCAACAACCGGTTGACTGGTACCAGTCAACCCGCTCCTTTACCCCCATGGCTTCTGGTGGTATTCCACACCAAATATTGCACTCTAAGGAAAACAGTCATAACATTGAGGTTCCCCAACCCTCCCATTCCGGGTTCCCTATGGCATACTCCAGGCCGGTTCCGGCCCGGTTCCGACCTAACGGGTCCAGTTAACCGTTAGGATTACCGGGCGAACCGTTATCCGTTAACCATCCCCAGTAATCGGTAACCGATGTCGGTAACCTGGCATGAGCCAAAATGAAATTAATACTGAGATATCTAAGATGAGAATGTAGTGGGTGTAATGCTAAAAATTACTCATAGATAGGTACGATGACCATACACACAAATCGAAATTGAAATACAGGAGCCACTATATTGTTTGGCTAAATTACTCTAGCCGCATATTGTGAAGACATTCCATTTAGCATCACTGTGCCCTTTCCTGCTTCTTAATTGGAACATACATGGACACCGCGGGCGGCAAACATGGCCACTGTGTAAATCCAGGTTGCTATATTCATGGAAAAAAGCGCAAGTTATGCAGGAAAGTTTGTAGCATTCCTGATTGCAACCAGTTTCTTGGCAGTGACTCGAGCTGAAAAATCTAGCATCGAGGTCCCCGAGATCTTTGAGGCATATCGAGGCCACCAAAAGTGCCAGCCCTCATCGATATACCATTGTACTCGCCCTGCTCCCCCCTCCACCTTAGGTGCAAGCTGTGTCAGGCCTTGACTTGCAATGATTGTCAGGGCACCTGCACTTTTGCAGCATTAAACATGAGTGCGAGTTGTTTGATGGTTCATCAGAGTATGGGCTCTGTGTACTGTCAGATGGCTCACAGCTGCGCTCAGCAGACTACCGCAACCTCATCAAGACCTTGGCCCTGGATCCATCCCCTCCTTGCCACACAGTCAAATCGGCTGCCAAGGGGCACATCCATGTTGCTGTCCCCCAGCTTGAAGTGGCCATGCAAAACATCACCGGCCATCCCATTAAGATCCTCACTCTGGCAAGTACCGGCATCGGTGCCGGTAGATGCGAACAACCTGCTATGGGATGTTGCCAACTTGCAAGCAAGTCACCTGTCTGGTGCCCATCAGAAGGGGTACGTGATGCTCCAGGATGGGGGATATGGTGGAGCTCGTGGGCCAATCGCAGCCTTGTCATCGAGGCTCTTTGTCCATGATGGGTGTGCAAATGCTCAGGACACAGACATCTGGCACTCCGTCCCTTGCTGGTGTGCCCGCTCCCCCTGGGCTGGAGCTACATGTCCGAGGTTGGAAAGCTCTCCAGGCGCAAGATAGAGGGCATTCACCTCTTCTCCAGCTCTTGTGAAGCCATGGTGAGCGCCCAGTCTAAGGCTATTATTGCTGAAGCGAAGAGTGCACCTCCCACCGCCAAAAGGGATGCTAAGGCAGCAGCTGCCTATGTCAGGCAGGTGGCCACGGCCCTTCACCAACAGTCAGACTTGAGCACCCTCATTCCTGCTCCACTCACAGAGACCGAGGAGGCTGCAATCACTGTCATCAGCTCGAGGATGCACCAGGTCCATGTGGGTGTAATCTTGATTGAGACCTTCACATCCAATGACCTAATGGGATATACCTATGGCTTTTTGCTGGTGCTCAGGCATCTCACAGCAGCTAAGGGTGTCATCCTCGCGATTGACGACATCATGATGGCACTTCACACTGGGCACATACTTTTGTACCTTCACTATCCAGCTTTCTTCCCCGACCTCATCATGTTTGGGAAGGGGCTGCAGGCATGTGGGGTGGCCCAGGTTTCTCCCCCACTTGACACGCCAGCATACATCCAGCACAGTAGCAGGTCGATGGCACTGATGGGTCTGGATCTTAGCAGATTGGGAGGGCGTGTCACCAATGGAGGTGTTGACAGGATCACCCTGGAGCGGGCTATTGCCATCTTGGAGGAGTTCTGGCTCGGGACCTCGAGAGCAACAGTATCAGGCTTAGCAGCACTTTCATAGATGAAGCAGTTTCATTGTTTGCACGCAAGGGTATCCAGCGGTACCTGCACAGCATGGCCAGAATTTGGTCCTCAGATGCAGTGTTTTGGGGGGTCTTACAGCAGAACCTCCTTCACGCGCGGGTGATAATGCGCCTGGACATGCACACCAACCTCTTGAAGGAAGTCTTCACTGCAGTCGGAAAGCATACAAACCCAGAGGCCTGGGAGGGGAGGGGTGCACACTGCCAGCTGT
>NW_003307551.1:1994655-1996327 GCF_000143455.1 Volvox carteri f. nagariensis | reverse complement strand
GCAAACAGGACGGATGTTCCGAATGTTGCTTACATTCATGTTGTCGAAGCTCGCGACGACGGCTCTGGACAGGACGGATGTCAAGTGTGCGTTGGTGGACGTGATGGCAACGTAGTGAAGGACACGGACGCGCATGCACAGGCCATGGAATGGTATGTCTAAATCATGGATGGCGACGTTCAACTCTCAGAATGGTGATTTCTGCCTTTGGGTTCAATTCTGAACCTGGAATGCTGCTGGCTCTGCCCGTACCGGAAAAGTGCTTTCCGGTACGGCGGTGTCAGGAGGTGGTATCTACGTCGTCTTAGGGGCAACCCTAAGACTAAGGGGATGAACGCATAGAGATATACTTAGGGTTTCTTGGCTGCAGCAAGTGTTGTCCTGGGCGCAACGTTGATGGCCTGATGCCGACGCGACCTCCTTTACGACACTGCTAGGCAAACGCAGCGGATGTTCATGAATTACTTAAGCGTTCATATTACTCGTCGCAGCTTCAACGGCACTGTACTGGGCGGATGTAAGACGTGCGTTGGTGGACGCGATGGCCTTACGAAGGGGGAGAAAGACGCTTAGGAGATGCTTGGATTGTTATGTACAAGTCACGGACGGGGACGTTTAACTCTATGAATGCTGACTTTTAGCTACTAGTCGGGTTTTTTGAACTTCGCTGTTGTTGGTTCCGCCCGTACAGGAAAAGTGTCTTCTGATACGGCGGTCACAGCAGGTAGTATCCGCGTCGACTTGTATGCAAACCAAATACAACGAAACCAGGGGATTAAATGACAGTTTTGGAAATGCTTGTTTCTTGGCCGCAAGCAGCAGCATACTTAAATCGCGTTGGGCCATTTGCCCAGGCTGCCGCAAGGACGACAAGCCAGGCTAATGCAGCTGGTGTCCATGAAGGGTTCATTGCGTGCTGAATATGAAAGATTGCCACAAAGACTCTGGCCCTGACGGATGTGCATTGTAAGGAAGGAAACGGATGAAGAGTTAGCTCCGCGGTGCATGGAACGCTAAGTAAGGATGATGGACTGTAAGCGTTAATATTCGGAGCAGGGATTTCTGTCTTTTCGCTCGGTTCTGAAAGTCTAACGTCGATTGCGCATCCCGTTTGTTCGGGGAACGTACTTAGATCTGATACGGCTCACCCTATTAGCAATAATGCTTTCTATGCTTGCATAACCATTTTGCAAACACAGACCATTATGCCAAATCTTTGCTGTAATGCCTCTGGCCCAGATGACATTGCATGTGCAACATGTCAAATAAACTCTGCTGCCCTTCTGCAGTGCACTTCAATCCTATATTTGTACATAATATTCGTGTAATATGAAAGGTGACTTCTTGCCAGCAGGGTAATGATCGGAGACCTGCTTATGGCATCCCATGGATTATGCGGCATGTATCCGCATCATTTGTTCTGTGTAATAGAATTTGTTAAAAAGAAAAATCTCGAAAAGCTATCCTGTTGGTATTTCATGGCTGGACTTCCAGTGCTCCATCCGTACCCAGTGCGGGGCCCGCCCGTCGCCTGCGTAGCTTCGCAAAATTTCGCAAACATTCCTCGTTCACCGGCAGGCGCCCTAAGTGCTACGAAGGTCGTAACACATCCAGCTTCAGAAGAATAGCATGTAGACGTGTTGTTGGACTGCCACGGAACAAAATCTTAAAC
>NW_003307551.1:1993099-1994605 GCF_000143455.1 Volvox carteri f. nagariensis | reverse complement strand
TTTCTGTTTCTTGGCTGCAGCAAGTGTTGTCCTGGGCGCAACGTTGATGGCCTGATGCCGACGCGACCTCCTTTACGACAATGCTAGGCAAACGCAGCGGATGTTCATGAATTACTTAAGCGTTCATATTACTCGTCACAGCTTCAACGGCACTGTACTGGGCGGATGTAAGACGTGCGTTGGTGGACGCGATGGCCTTACGAAGGGGGAGAAAGACGCTTAGGAGATGCTTGGATTGTTATGTACAAGTCACAGACGGGGACGTTTAACTCTATGAATGCTGACTTTTAGCTACTAGTCGGGTTTTTTGAACTTCGCTGTTGTTGGTTCCGCCCGTACAGGAAAAGTGTCTTCTGATACGGCGGTCACAGCAGGTAGTATCCGCGTCGACTTGTATGCAAACCAAATACAACGAAACCAGGGGATGATATGACAGTTTTGGAATGCTTGTTTCTTGGCCGCAAGCAGCAGCATACTTAAATCGCGTTGGGCCATTTGCCCAGGCTGCCGCAAGGACGACAAGCCAGGCTAATGCAGCTGGTGTCCATGAAGGGTTCATTGCGTGCTGAATATGAAAGATTGCTACAAAGACTCTGCCCTGACGAACGTAAAATGTGATGTTCGTAAGGAAGAAAACAGACGCATATCCAAGGCATGGAGCTGTTTGTAGGGAAACCGTAAATGAAGGTTTAAGGAACTGAACGATGAATTCTGCCGGTGTGGTCGGTTCTGGATCTCTTATGTTGCTCGTCACGCTCGTACAGAAAATGGGCATTTGTTGCAGGAGGGAGTCTGTGTGTCAAGTCGTAGTCGAACCTTTTTCAAAGGGGATGAGCACACACACAGCTTGCATTCCATGTTCACTAACGTCAGCCCACAGTAAGCTACTGGGCTAGACTTGGAGGGTCCGACCGGGGCAACTCGTTGCTGTGGACTTGTAGGCAAGTCAAGTAGGGCTATGGAATGCTAGGACAATGTTATTATGTTTGTGTTATAGGCTTGGGTAGGAATTCTTAAGCAATACGTTGAGTGGCTTTTCCGCCGGCGGGAGGACGACAATCCCATGCAAACAGGACGGATGTTCCGAATGTTGCTTACATTCATGTTGTCGAAGCTCGCGACGACGGCTCCGGACAGGACGGATGTCAAGTGTGCGTTGGTGGACGTGATGGCAACGTAGTGAAGGACACGGACGCGCATGCACAGGCCATGGAATGGTATGTCTAAATCATGGATGGCGACGTTCAACTCTCAGAATGGTGATTTCTGCCTTTGGGTTCAATTCTGAACCTGGAATGCTGCTGGCTCTGCCCGTACCGGAAAAGTGCTTTCCGGTACGGCGGTGCCAGGAGGTGGTATCTACGTCGTCTGAGGGGCAACCCTAAGACCAAGGGGATGAACGAATACATATACACTTTCTGTTTCTTGGCTGCAGCAAGTGTTGTCCTGGGCGCAACGTTGATGGGCTGATGCCGACGCGACCTCCTTTACGACACTGCTAGGCAA
>NW_003307551.1:1989994-1993049 GCF_000143455.1 Volvox carteri f. nagariensis | reverse complement strand
ATTTGACCTCCCTTAAATGCTGCAAACTATGAGGTCTGTGCATATGAAACGTATTGTATTCACCCTTCATGCCGAGGCACATGCATCGATGGAGCCCATGCATTGCCGTCAGGTACCCCTCGTCCCTAAGATCTACTGCTGTAACAACCACGCACACATACTGCTAGTAGTCATAAGAGCTGTAATTCCTGTGACCTCTGGTGTCCTGTTCGCGCCAGTTGCACCGCAAACGCTTCCACATGAACTGTTAAACTGTTTAAAATTTTCGTATTCTTAAGTATCGCGCGTGTGTATGCTTTGAAAATACAGGAGATGGAAAAGGTACGCTTACAGCGCTAGCCGTCAGCGATTTCTGGCTTACCAGGGTCTCAAGATCTAGGACCTCTTTTCCGAAAGCACTGAAAGGAGTTTTGCAACGTTATGTAATCTTTTCGGGGACTTTCCATGGACCTGCCGGCGAAGTAAGGGAATGATATGCGCACGCCGCCGAATAAGTAGTTATCAGTAAACAGTTAACCTGCAGGTATCACGTTGAACTTCTTAATGCAATGCCAACATAAACCAAACAGGACAAGCCTACAACATGACTTCCAAAGGATGGCATGTATGTTAGAAGCGCCCTGCAATCCGCCAAGGTACAGCTTGTTAGCTATTTGGACGGAACAGTCTTTTTTGCGTTCTTTTCCGAGTACCTCTTACACTGCTTGTCCTGCGCATCCTTTACATGTACTACGGCTAAGGGATCCCTTCCGGATGATGAAGAATGTGCTTTATGCTGGACCAATTACACATCACGATCAGCATCGATTAAGCGGCTCCAGGAGCTGGTACCAGCTGGTACCGGCCGGTGCTTAGGGTCCGATCCGCCGCCGGGAGGACGACTTCCTGAGGCAAACACGACGGACATCCCGAACGGTGCTTACATCCGTGTTATGGAAAATTGCTCTTACGTGTGTGGACCGGACGGATGGACATGAGGCAACGTTTTGCATCACTTGTTTCTTGGCCGCAAGCAGCAATGTAGTGAAGGACACGGACGCGCATGCACAGGCCATGGAATGGTATGTCTAAATCATGGATGGCGACGTTCAACTCTCAGAATGGTGATTTCTGCCTCTGGGTTCAATTCTGAACCTGGAATGCTGCTGGCTCTGCCCGTACCGGAAAAGTGCTTTCCGGTACGGCGGTGTCAGGAGGTGGTATCTACGTCGTCTTAGGGGCAACCCTAAGACCAAGGGGATGAACGAATAGAGATATACTTTCTGTTTCTTGGCTGCAGCAAGTGTTGTCCTGGGCGCAACGTTGATGGCCTGATGCCGACGCGACCTCCTTTACGACAATGCTAGGCAAACGCAGCGGATGTTCATGAATTACTTAAGCGTTCATATTACTCGTCACAGCTTCAACGGCACTGTACTGGGCGGATGTAAGACGTGCGTTGGTGGACGCGATGGCCTTACGAAGGGGGAGAAAGACGCTTAGGAGATGCTTGGATTGTTATGTACAAGTCACAGACGGGGACGTTTAACTCTATGAATGCTGACTTTTAGCTACTAGTCGGGTTTTTTGAACTTCGCTGTTGTTGGTTCCGCCCGTACAGGAAAAGTGTCTTCTGATACGGCGGTCACAGCAGGTAGTATCCGCGTCGACTTGTATGCAAACCAAATACAACGAAACCAGGGGATGATATGACAGTTTTGGAATGCTTGTTTCTTGGCCGCAAGCAGCAGCATACTTAAATCGCGTTGGGCCATTTGCCCAGGCTGCCGCAAGGACGACAAGCCAGGCTAATGCAGCTGGTGTCCATGAAGGGTTCATTGCGTGCTGAATATGAAAGATTGCCACAAAGACTCTGGCCCTGACGAACGTAAAATGTGATGTTCGTAAGGAAGAAAACAGACGCATATCCAAGGCATGGAGCTGTTTGTAGGGAAACCGTAAATGAAGGTTTAAGGAACTGAACGATGAATTCTGCCGGTGTGGTCGGTTCTGGATCTCTTATGTTGCTCGTCACGCTCGTACGGAAAATGTACATTTGTTGCAGGAGGGAGTCTGTGTGTCAAGTCGTAGTCAAACCTTTTTCAAAGGGGATGAGCACACACACAGCTTGCATTCCATGTTCACTAACGTCAGCCCACAGTAAGCTACTGGGCTAGACTTGGAGGGTCCGACCGGGGCAACTCGTTTGTAGGCAAGTCAAGTAGGGCTATGGAATGCTAGGACAATGTTATTATGTTTGTGTTATAGGCTTGGGTAGGAATTCTAAAGCAATACGTTGAGTGGCCCTCCGCCGGCGGGAGGACAACAATCCCATGCAAACAGGACGGATGTTCCGAATGTTGCTTACATTCATGTTGTCGAAGCTCGCGACGACGGCTCTGGACAGGACGGATGTCAAGTGTGCGTTGGTGGACGTGATGGCAACGTAGTGAAGGACACGGACGCGCATGCACAGGCCATGGAATGGTATGTCTAAATCATGGATGGCGACGTTCAACTCTCAGAATGGTGATTTCTGCCTTTGGGTTCAATTCTGAACCTGGAATGCTGCTGGCTCTGCCCGTACCGGAAAAGTGCTTTCCGGTACGGCGGTGTCAGGAGGTGGTATCTACGTCGTCTTAGGGGCAACCCTAAGACCAAGGGGATGAACGAATAGAGATATACTTTCTGTTTCTTGGCTGCAGCAAGTGTTGTCCTGGGCGCAACGTTGATGGCCTGATGCCGACGCGACCTCCTTTACGACACTGCTAGGCAAACGCAGCGGATGTTCATGAATTACTTCAGCGTTCATATTACTCATCGCAGCTTCAACGGATGTAAGACGTGCGTTGGTGGACGCGATGGCCTTACGAAGGGGGAGAAAGACGCTTAGGAGATGCTTGGATTGTTATGTACAAGTCACGGACGGGGACGTTTAACTCTATGAATGCTGAGTTTTAGCTACTAGTCGGGTTTTTTGAACTTCGCTGTTGTTGGTTCCGCCCGTACAGGAAAAGTGTCTTCTGATACGGCGGTCACAGCAGGTAGTATCCGCGTCGACTGTATGCAAACCAAA
>NW_003307551.1:1984630-1989925 GCF_000143455.1 Volvox carteri f. nagariensis | reverse complement strand
AGAGGGCAAGGGGTAACGAATCCACAAAGAAAAACGACCCTGGCACAGCTGTGCCCCACAACTACCTGCCTGCATCAAACAAATCTGCCGTACTCCGATAGCCATATCGGAGTACGACAGTGTTTTGATGCCCCACGTAAAACACATAAGAGCCCTGACCCTCCTCCCCATCTTACCTCCATTCCCGGCTGGACGTCATCCCCATCGTCCGAGGCCTGCTGCACGTGCAGCACGTGGATGGGAACATGAGAATTAGGGCAGGCACGTCAATTCGGGCAGGCACGTCAATTAGGGCAGGCACGTCGATGACGGAGGCGAAACATACACACACCCCTCCCCCAACCAGCCCCAGCCACCCTCCATAGCATCAGGAACAAGGAAGAGGGCAAGGGGTAACAAATCCACAAAGAAAAACGACCCTGGCACAGCTGTGCCCCACAACTACCTGCCTACATAAAAAAACTGCTGTATTCCGATAGCCATATCGGAGTACGACAGCTTTTTAACGCCCCACATAAAACACATAAGAGCCCCGCGCCTCCCGCCCATATCACCTCTCCAAGCGAGCCCAATTCCTCCTCACGGTGGCCACCCGCCTCCATTCCCGGCTGGATGTCAGCCAAGAGTAACTAAAGTTAGTTCAGCGACAGTGAGTGGCGGTGAGTTCTATTTTAACGTTGCTACAAGGCATAGTAAAATATAACACAAATCCCTTATCCCAATTGAAGCTATTCCGAATTCCTTCTCACTTGAAGCGGTTTCCTTCTCACTTGAAGCGGTTCCGCGGCCGATTAGCAACAATACTTGGCCCATATCGTGTTTGACTGAGTTGGGAGTTATGGCTACGTGCTTTGGTCTTTCGTAATGAAGATATTTGTTTGATGGAGAGGACATTGAAGCCATAATAGCCAAAGCCGTACATGAGCGGTTATGTCAGCCAATGGCTCGGAAACCTCATCGGTCGTAATTTTGTTCAGTAAACTTGACAAGGATTTAAATGATTTCAGCCGACTTTCGGATATTGTGGCGTGGACCCACTACATTGGCGGACCTGGTCGACAAGGTCGATCAATGTCGGCCTCGGGTAACCTTGCCTATGTACTTATTTGTTCATGAGCTATATTCTACTTTGTGCTGCAACAATCGGCGTTCCTTTGCGCCATGACCATGACTACCAATTGTCATGTTACATCGGAGCACCAATACAGGTGGCAAACACCGGAAGTAACCTAAATTTCACTTATGATGAATTCAACGGCTATATTCATGCTTCCCAATGTGCTTTCGGGACTGCACGTCAAAAATAACCTCGTCCAGACAACTGTCCCGTAGCTGCTGAGCCTTGGGCGCTACACGTCTCTGGACTGCCAAATGGCCGTAGGTAGAGAGCAAATCGTCAGGACAAATAATGCCTCCCCACACTCAAATTGGATGGCAAACATTTTAACTAACCTCGTCATAACATTTCACACACTCAGCGCGCATATCTGTGCATAATTATGACACTTTCAAGGTTGCACATTTACCAAGCTTCTAGCTGGCGAGTAACCTGTCCAGACAACTGCCCCGTAGCTACTGAGCCTGACGAGTTACACGTCTCCGGACTGCCATAGGGTCTCAGAATGGTGATTTCTGCCTTTGGGTTCAATTCTGAACCTGGAATGCTGCTGGCTCTGCCCGTACCGGAAAAGTGCTTTCCGGTACGGCGGTGTCAGGAGGTGGTATCTACGTCGTCTTAGGGGCAACCCTAAGACCAAGGGGATGAACGAATACATATACACTTTCTGTTTCTTGGCTGCAGCAAGTGTTGTCCTGGGCGCAACGTTGATGGCCTGATGCCGACGCGACCTCCTTTACGACAATGCTAGGCAAACGTAGCGGATGTTCATGAATTACTTAAGCGTTCATATTACTCGTCACAGCTTCAACGGCACTGTACTGGGCGGATGTAAGACGTGCGTTGGTGGACGCGATGGCTTTACGAAGGGGGAGAAAGACGCTTAGGAGATGCTTGGATTGTTATGTACAAGTCACGGACGGGGACGTTTAACTCTATGAATGCTGAATTTTAGCTACTAGTCGGGTTTTTTGAACTTCGCTGTTGTTGGTTCCGCCCGTACAGGAAAAGTGTCTTCTGATACGGCGGTCACAGCAGGTAGTATCCGCGTCGACTTGTATGCAAACCAAATACAACGAAACCAGGGGATGATATGACAGTTCTGGAATGCTTGTTTCTTGGCCGCAAGCAGCAGCATACTTAGATCGCGTTGGGCCATTTGCCCAGGCTGCCGCAAGGACGACAAGCCAGGCTAATGCAGCTGGTGTCCATGAAGGGTTCATTGCGTGCTGAATATGAAAGATTGCCACAAAGACTCTGGCCCTGACGGATGTGCATTGTAAGGAAGGAAACGGATGAAGAGTTAGCTCCGCGGTGCATGGAACGCTAAGTAAGGATGATGGACTGTAAGCGTTAATATTCGGAGCAGGGATTTCTGTCTTTTCGCTCGGTTCTGAAAGTCTAACGTCGATTGCGCATCCCGTTTGTTCGGGGAACGTACTTAGATCTGATACGGCTCACCCTATCAGCAATAATGCTTTCTATGCTTGCATAACCATTTTGCAAACACAGACCATTATGCCAAATCTTTGCTGTAATGCCTCTGGCCCAGATGACATTGCATGTGCAACATGTCAAATAAACTCTGCTGCCCTTCTGCAGTGCACTTCAATCCTATATTTGTACATAATATTCGTGTAATATGAAAGGTGACTTCTTGCCAGCAGGGTAATGATCGGAGACCTGCTTATGGCATCCCATGGATTATGCGGCATGTATCCGCATCATTTGTTCTGTTTAATAGAATTTGTTAAAAAGAAAAATCTCGAAAAGCTATCCTGTTGGTATTTCATGGCTGGACTTCCAGTGCTCCATCCGTACCCAGTGCGGGGCCCGCCCGTCGCCTGCGTAGCTTCGCAAAATTTCGCAAACATTCCTCGTTCACCGGCAGGCGCCCTAAGTGCTACGAAGGTCGTAACACATCCAGCTTCAGAAGAATAGCATGTAGACGTGTTGTTGGACTGCCACTGAACAAAATCTTAAACAAACGGACCTTCATCCAACTCTCGACCATCAGAAACTGTCATGTCGCGAAGGCGCTTGTCTCAATAACCACTTGTTAGCACGTGTCATTAGCTCACTGTTAATAAAACTTTCTCATTTCGCTTCCTACCACCTTTCAACTATACCACGTCTGCCACCGCCGCCGCCATGGAGCCAGCAGTGGAATTATTTACCCGCTTATTTACGGCCGCGCTGGCAGCGATTACGAATTGGCGACAGAATCAGAATGTGGCGAAGATGCTCGTCTTCAAGCTTGCCTGCTTCATTGCCTCCCTTCCTTCAAATCCACGGGTGAAACTCGTGTTTCAAGGGCATCACGGTCTTGCACCACTCGACGCGTCCCCAACCAGCATATATGATATGCAGTTCAAAGATGGCAACGGCAAAGTAAGGACGCTGCTCGTCTTTTTGCTGTCATGAAGCCCGTGACGGGAGACACCTCATATAGGCTACTCCCTTTGAAATGTTGCCTGCAGGTCACTGTGCTGGGGCACCTGTTGGGCCTCACCAAGAAATCGGACCGAGAAAAATTTAACAGGCTTCTCCACGACGGCGGCAGATTGTACGTCCTCAACGAGATCCGCGGGTTGAATCTTCCCTCACAGGAAGCTGTGATTGAGGAGGCCTGGAAGCGTGCTGATGCAGCTGCTCCCCCCAATAACAGCAACCTCATTGGAAAAGTTCAATGCCTACAGTTCGATGTGCGCAAGCCCCCCCGGCCTTTCTACAACTTTTATTGGCCGCAGGCAGCTTGGGCCAGATTTGCAAATGAGCAGCAGAAGGTGAGTCATCACCATTACCACACTGTACAACGCCATACAAACTGCAAGTCCAAGTCAGTTTAATCCTGCTGACCCCCCCTCACGTCATCCAGTCAAGTCATCCACTCCATTTCGGTCCATGAACTGTTACCTCCACTCCATATCTCTTGGGCTACCTAGCCATAATCTCACGCCCCCGACATTGTTGGTGATGTAACCAGGAATCGGACCCAGGATCTTATGTCACATCTCATAGTAATGTCTCTAGACCAGGCCATCATTATTATCCCTACTGCACCATTTGAAAGGAAACACGGTATAACATTTCCTTTATGTCTGATTATGTATAGGAGCTGAACGAGGCCAACACAACAACTGCCAGCAAGGCTACGAACAGCCAGTTCAGAACCTTGGCCGGCGAAGGTGCCATGCCAGTGGGGGTGCCTCTGCAGCCTCGCACTGAAGGCCAAAATGCGACCACTGGGAAGCAGGCAGTGAACCTGGTAAGTGCTTGGTTTGGGTGTGGGCCAGGGATGCAAACATGCTTGGCTTGAGCATGTTACTTCATTTAAGTAAGGACATGTAGTGAAGGCTATGCCACGTCTTCAGTAATGAAGGCAGGGCATTGAATTCATCCAGTATGCACACAAACAAATCTGCCATTCACTCCCGTAAACAGGTAGGGTGGGGTCGCAAGATGTGTGTGTGGTGCGTGCATGCACCTTGTGGATATGTAAGGATGATGGCCTGCGGGATGCTATTACAGATATCATCGATGTCCTGGTTTGGGTGATGACTAGAGGGGTTTAAAACCCCCAATGTTGTAAGAAGGTTTAGCTCCCTTGGCATCTCCCTGACTACGCTTTGCCTGGTGTTACACATACACAGTACATGAAATCCTTGCAGTTTTTGGCCATTATGTTGGTGTGATGCCGCCACACAGCCACTTATCTCTTTGCTTACTAGGCCATGCTCTCTCTGTGCTGTGTGCCCTCAGCAGACGCCTTGTGATGTACCACGAAACAGCATCAAGCCTTGTATCAATCTTGATGCCGACTCGGTGGATAACACAGAATCAGTCAGCATGGCTGAAGCAGGTCCTTCGTCTGCAGTACCAGTGGCAGTGCAGAAGAAGCCTGTCCTCAAGTGCTCGTACCCTCCCATGGGTGCTTGCACAAACAGCTTGCTGATCTGCACCACAGACCTCCAACATCTTGGAAAAGGCGAGCTCCTGAATGACACATGCATCGACTTTGGCACGAGGTTAGAATTTCAGGGGCAGGTGGCTGGCAAATAGGGGGTCAATATCTTAAGGACATGCCGGCTGCATGGTATGATGGGAGCAATAACAATTTTCCATGCATGACTTCCTTCAACAGGGTGGCATGACAGAACTTCTATCATGCCTGGATG
>NW_003307551.1:1982278-1983317 GCF_000143455.1 Volvox carteri f. nagariensis | reverse complement strand
CTTGCAAGCAGAACTTCCTTGTGTTTGAGTTTGGTTTGCTATGGGTCGCGACTTATAAGCAGAACTTCCTTGTGTTTGAGTTTGGTTAGCAATGGGACGCGACTTGCAAGCAGGACTTCCTTGTGTTTGAGTTTGGTTAGCTATGGGACGCGACTTATAAGCAGAACTTCCTTGTGTTTGAGTTTGGTTTGCTATGGGACGCGACTTGCAAGCAGGACTTCCTTGTGTTTGAGTTTGGTTAGCTATGGGACGCGACTTATAAGCAGAACTTCCTTGTGTTTGAGTTTGGTTAGCTATGGGAAGCGACTTGCAAGCAGGACTTCCTTGTGTTTGAGTTTGGTTAGCTATGGGACGCGACTTGCAAGCAGAACTTCCTTGTGTTTGAGTTTGGTTAGCTATGGGAAGCGACTTGCAAGCAGAACTTCCTTGTGTTTGAGTTTGGTTAGCTATGGGACGCGACTTGCAAGCAGGACTTCCTTGTGTTTGAGTTTGGTTAGCTATGGGACGCGACTTGCAAGCAGAACTTCCTTGTGTTTGAGTTTGGTTAGCTATGGGAAGCGACTTGCAAGCAGAACTTCCTTGTGTTTGAGTTTGGTTAGCAATGGGACGCGACTTGCAAGCAGGACTTCCTTGTGTTTGAGTTTGGTTAGCTATGGGACGCGACTTATAAGCAGAACTTCCTTGTGTTTGAGTTTGGTTTGCTATGGGACGCGACTTGCAAGCAGGACTTCCTTGTGTTTGAGTTTGGTTAGCTATGGGACGCGACTTATAAGCAGAACTTCCTTGTGTTTGAGTTTGGTTAGCTATGGGAAGCGACTTGCAAGCAGGACTTCCTTGTGTTTGAGTTTGGTTAGCTATGGGACGCGACTTGCAAGCAGAACTTCCTTGTGTTTGAGTTTGGTTAGCTATGGGAAGCGACTTGCAAGCAGAACTTCCTTGTGTTTGAGTTTGGTTAGCAATGGGACGCGACTTGCAAGCAGGACTTCCTTGTGTTTGAGTTTGGTTAGCTATGGGACGCGACTTGCAAGCAGAACTTCCT
>NW_003307551.1:1966053-1981778 GCF_000143455.1 Volvox carteri f. nagariensis | reverse complement strand
CGCAGCCGCAGCCGCAGCCGCAGCCGCAGCCGCAGCTGCAGCCGCAGCCGCAGCCGCAGCCGCAGCCGCAGCCACAGCCGCAGCCGCAGCCGCAGCCACAGCCGCAGCTGCAGCCGCAGCCACAGCCGCAGTCACAGACACAGCTGCAGCCATGGCAGCAGTGGCAGCAGCAGCAGGCACAGCAGCGGCAGCAGCCGTGACAACAGCAGCAATAGCAGTGACAGCCGTAGTGGCATCGGTGGTGGCAGTGGTGGCAGTGCTTCTGAGCAGCAGCAAGCAGAGGCAGCTGCAGATAAGACTCCGTCCAAGCAGGAGGAGCTAGCACATGCAGAGTTGGGCCAATGCAGACAAGAGCAACCTGCTGTAGCTGCAGCTGCACCATCCTCAGAGCAGCAATGCAGCTCGTGCCCAGCCTCCCACTATAGCTGTGATTCATCCAAGCTAGCCTTTAAGCTTCGCGCCTTGGGGATTGCGGTGGTGTCACCAAATTGGCTTCATGGGCGGATCACACCTGACATTTGTCAGGCTGCTGAGCTGCATGTGGGTCAGCATGGCGTCCCAATTTTCCAGGGTGAGAAGCAGGACAGCAAGGGTGCAGCTATGGAAGATGCTGAGGGCCTGGTGGATATTGACATTGGCACTGGGCAGCGACTGCAGGTGGAAGTGGGTGACTCATGCCCCGCTGTTCTGCGGACTTTTGTACGGGAAGTAAAGCAGCGGTTCAGGGATGAGTACATTGACATCCTTGGGCCACACTTGAAGGTCTACAAGCCGGTCATCCTCGGTAACAAGCCGGATGGAGCTGGGGGCCAGCCCGTAGCAGCACAACAGCTGCATATGGACATGAAGCCAAGCACAAAGGAACCCCCCGGCTACATCATGTTTGCACCACTTGCACCGGACACAACCCTGCTGGTGGTGCCAGGCAGCCATGAATGGGCACGTGTAGTCTGTGAGAGGCTGGAAGAGGAGCATCAGGGAGATGCGCTGGCTGTGCAGGATATGCCTCATTTCCAAGTGCAGCGCATCATCCTCCAGCCTGGCCAGATGCTCATCATGGACGGCAACCTGGTGCATGCGGGTGATGCCGGCAGGATTGGTGTGTGGGCACCTCGCCTGCACTGGTACATGCAGAGGTCAAAGGTGGACAATGTCACACACCTTGTATCCCAGTACGGCAAGGACTTCGAGGCCCGGTTCCACCTGCCCAAACCCATGGCCTGATGGCTGCATGTGTTGTACTATGACTGTGTCTATTATGCTAGTGGTGTCCCGGGTGTCTGTTCACAACTTATTAATGGATGCACCTGTATGGTTTAAGCAAGCTCTATATCATTCATTATGAACCACTGATATTTTTTTGATACATTTTCGCCTAGTAGAAATGGTACATCCTGTGTTTTGTTATTTTAATTTTTTAATGGTTTCAGGGTGTGATACTTTCACACTTCACCAGGACTTCAACGGTATCTCGCTGCATCTCATAGAGGCTTTAAAGGCATGTATAGAGGATAAGTGCAAGCAGCAGAAGGAGAGAGTGAACTTGAAGATCAGGGGACGGCTTGCCTCATATCGGCGTTTGCATGGTGGGGGTCGGATACCCAAGGAGAGCCTGTGGGCAGAGAAGACATGTGCAGAGGTACGTATGCTTTGAATGTTTGTGTTCCTTACTTACTGTAAGCATGTATGTAATGCAATACTCCGCAGCAATACAGAGACCTTGCTTGACGAAGGTATAGTGTGACACCAGTAGTGTTTGCTGCCTGCTGTTACCTCCCCAACCAATGGAACATCCTTCCACAGGAGAGAGAGTGCATCATGCGGTTCATGGGCATTGCTCTCCATGACCTTGAGCAACTGGGACTGCCACATGACATCCCGGAGTTCTTTACAGGTAGGTGCTCATTGTCTGCAGACTCAGCTGGGTGAAGCCATTGCTGTACACACCAACACTCCTGATGAGGTTCTGTGTTTATATGTGCCGTGTATGTGCCGCTTGCTCCATGCAACCAAACATGCTTCATTGCAGCTTATGGGCGCTACATCCAAGTACGTGACATGCCAAGGCACACGACTGGAAGCCTCGCCTTTCTGGATGACCTAATAGCAAGGTAGGATGAAGGCACGAGTGATGGACAGTCAGATCACTGCTTTGAACAATGTACATGTTATATGTGTCACTCGTGAAGGCTACTACAGATATGAACATGTGTTCATAATACTGCTGTGTTTGCTTGCAGACTGCAGACAGATATGATACGGCTGTTTGGCCGATACAAGAACTGGGGAAACATCCCCAAGTTCTTTAACATGCGAAAATACACGTGGTGCATCCGGCAATGGGGCATGACTGACTTGACAACGACGGGCCCCAAGGAGAGCTTTGTGAAGACTGTGCGTAAAGCATGGGAATTTACAAACAAGCATCCTGACACCATAGATAAGCAGGCAAGTGTGAACTAATCAATATCAGGGGTGTATTTGCCATCCATATGCAACGCCTAAGATGACTTGTGAGTGACATGCATTCTGTGTGCCACCGCCTTCATCATACAAATCTGGCAGGTTGTGAATAAGCTGGGTGCCATCACTGCTGGGGGGATGGCTGCTGAACACGAGGGTGCAGCAGCAGAGGCAACTGATAAGCACCTGGTATGTGTGCTTGAAGCTATGTATGTGCTGCAGATGTTGCTGTAACCATCTACGATTTTATATGCCGCTACACGCCTAACCCACGTTGCACGTATCAACGTACCTGTGTACCAGAGAGCACAGGTACTCAGGGACAAGAAACATGCCATCGGCCGGTCAGGTCTCAGCCTTCCTTGGATACAGGCCATGGAAAAGGTTAAGAATCTGCAAGGTCGGTGTATGCAAGCTTGTATTTTCCCAAAATGTTGACCCAATGGCATCACACTATATGCATGTCTTGCATTTTTTTTGCAAACAGATGAAGCAGCCTGGGGCATGGAGGGTGCAAAGTACCTGCAGCAGTGCCTTACAGAGCAGCTGGTGGCTGCCTGGGGGGTGTCTGCACAGGATCTGGATCATGCCAAGGTAGGCTCGCTGGTTACATAGGTTCATGATACAGTGCTAGCAGGTTTAGCAGTGTTAATTTAGCTAGTTGTTTACTATGCTATGCATGTGAACTTCACACTTGTAGGTTGTCATCAGGCGTATGGGATGTCTTTACTACGCCCCACTTCACACCGTCACTTACATCCGTGGTGGCGGCCTGGCTAAGTCCCTTTTCAAGACCCAGGCATGCCCAGTGTGCGACATTTCAATCCTGAACAATGACACCCCAGGGGGCTATGGTGTGTGGTACGGACGGGTAGGCAAATGGAGGTTTGGTTTCCATTCGTTGTGTGTATGTACTTCAGTTCTCTGGAGTTTGCTCATATGTGCATGGCCCTTGTGTGCAGGTGCAGCTACTGCTCAGCGTGCTCTACAAAGACAAGGTAGCAGATGTGGTGTATGTTAAGTGGTTTGATGCTCCAGAAGATGAATGGAACCGTGAACTGAATCTCCGTCCGCTGCGATGGCAGAGGTAATAAAAGTAGTTTACACACAGTCATAATTTCAGTTGTATACCTCCCTCTCTTGCACTAACACTAACCATTGATTGTCCACACAACCTCCACTTCCAGGGTGACTGGAAAACCAGCAGCAGCTTATGGGTGTATCCCGTTTGAGTCCATTATCGAGAGAGTGTGCATTGTTCGGATCTCCCAAGTTAAAGTCAAACGTACACGTGGTTCCTCCAGCAGAAGCATGGATGATGTGGAAGAGTCCATGGGCAATGCACTTCCCACAGCACAATTTGTGCTCAACGAGCTCATCGGCAGCCCACCCCATGGCCTTTTGCCAGTCGTGTTGGAGGATATTGCTGAAGAAGTCAGACAGCAGTCTCAAGAGAGTGAAAAGCGAAGCTTGCACCCATCAGAAGCGCGGGCACTATTGGACAAGCTTATGGCCATCGAGGAATGGGAGCAATGGGAGTCTGGTTGTGTGTGGTCAAAAGATGATGACACAGATGAAGTTTCATCAGACGAGGCGTAGCAAAGACGTCCTAGATAATAACGACCGGGTAGAGGAGGATTGATCAATTGGGGCTCATGGGAGTAGGAAATGACTGTTTGTGTTGTGCTGATAGTGTTGGACAATTTATTCTGTTAAGTGTTTTGGTTGTGTTTTGGAGTTGCAGCATTAATAACATGTGGATTATTCATTTAGTAAAGCAGACTGAGGGATTGTGGGCTGAGAGCTGAGATTCCTTGTGTGATTTGTGATAGTAACGTATGAAGAATATGTGAAAATTGTAATCCCCTGAGCTTCTATGCATCCCATATATTTCTGTACACAGATGACACATGTAAACAACATCCTGGCAAGTATACAGCATAGCCTAAACAAGGTCAGGTATAGGCTGTCATGTAAACATGAAGGCCTATTATGTGATGCCTATAGCAGTCTTGTAATAGGCACTCGTGTACACACACACTTGTATAGGCACTGTTGTTTACAGCATTACATGTAGACGCATGCATATACCTGGCAAGTATACAGCACTACCTAAACAAGGTCAGGTATAGGCTGTCATGTAAAGGGCATCACATATTACTTGATGCCTATAGCGGTCTTGTAATAGGCGCTCATGTACACACGCACTTGTATAGGCACTGTTGTTTACAACATTACGTTTAGACGCATGCATATACCTGGCAAGTATACAGCACAGCCTAAACAAGGTCAGGTATAGGCTGTCATGTAAAGGGCATCACATATTACTTGATGCCTATAGCGGTTATGTAATAGGCGCTCATGTACACGCGCACTTGTATAGGCACTGTTGTTTACAACATTACGTGTACACATATCTGTATAGCTTGGAAGTATACCGCATAGCATAAAGAAGGTCAGGTATTCTACATATATACAGGGTCCTCTATTAGGCAAACATGTACATATGTCCCTCTTTAGGTCTGGGCCTTTATTTCTCGTATAATACGTGTACACCTAACTGGCCTATATACCTTTCACCTATTTTCCAGAATATCTCGCCTATACAATGCCCGAAAAAATACAGACGTCAGCCAGCTCAGCATACAACAGCCTGTGGGGTGGCTGTGCTGCCCCAACTACCTGCCTCATGAAAAAAATCTGCAGCTGGACTGCCCCATCCTTCAAACAAGCTTCAAACATACCCTCCACAAGATTGGCTTTATCCTGCCGCCTTCCCGCCCTGTCCACAACCGCTGCCAGCATAAAAGAGCCCCACACCTGGCAGCCACACAACAGAATTGCTCGTACTTGGGCTGCAATTATTTTACATAATTATTTGAGATATCAGTTGTGAAGATTAGTTTATGTCTAAGATGATTTACAATGAAATATCAAAAAGGTGGGGAAAGAGAAGCAATTAAGGGTGAGATCAAAGACCTTGAGGGCAAGATCAAAGACCTTGAGGGCAAGACCAAAGACCTTGAGGGCAAGATAGTGCAGCCAGGTGGTACTCGGACTGTGCAGATGTGTTTGACTGTGGCTGTAGACATGCTGGAGCTTCACCATGTTCAATGTTGCTGTGGCCATGGCCTCGGCGACCTTCATGACCAGTGCATCCATAGCACTGTCACCTGCGTGGTGGGAAGAGTATGCATCGGTCAGCAGCAGAGGTAGATCCCCACCGGCTCCCTGCGATAGCTCAATCATATACATACTAACATTTGTGCAACAGTTGCAGGTAATAATAATAATGGCAATCGCGTATTTCGCCCACACGCAAAGATGCCCATCGAACACATGGCCCACACATCAGACTTTTATAACTGGAGACACAGCTTATAAGTCTGTATATCCATATACTTTACTGGCACAACTGTCAGATGATCATGGGGGCTGGGCAACAATGCCACATCATCACAGCAACCGGTCCTGTGCCCGCACGACTCACCACCCACAAGGCGATTCTTCTCCTTCAGGTCCTCCGCAAGCTGTACCTGCAGGCCCGCAAGCTGTTCCTGCAGGCCTGCAAGCCGCCTGCCCAGGGCCGCTTCTGCAGGTAGCTCCGCTCCTCCTTATCTTCTGCCGCTTCGAGATTGCCTTCAAGGTCATTGATCTTGCCCTCGAGGTCTTTGATCTCGCCCTCAAGGTATTTGATCTCGCCCTCAAGGTCTTTAGTGTCGCCCTTAATTTCTGCCTTCTCTTTCACCACCTCTTCCATCTTTGCCTGAAATTTCGTTGTAAATCATCTTAGACATTACCATATCTTCACAAGTCGCGTGTTATCATAAATAATAATGCGACGCCACAATGGCGCCTTCTGCCGTACTTGAACCTACTTGCCTTTTTGGCGCGCGCGCGTTCTTCACCATTCTTGCTAATACGGTTACTACCGTAAACCCTTACATTCCCCTTGCTTGTCTCCTTCGCCTCTCTCCCCACCTCGTCGCCACCTTCTCTTCCTACCTCGTCGCCACCTCCTCTTCCTACCTTGTCACCACCTCCTCTACCATGTGTTCCCGTGCGTTTCATGCATTCCCTTGTGTTTGCATGCACTCCAGTGCGTTTCCGTGCATTCCCGAGTGTTCCCGTGCGGTCCCGTATGGGAACACGTGGGAACGTACGGGAACGCATGGGAACACTCGGGAATGCACGGAAACGCTCAAGAACGCAGGGGAACGCACGGTCGCAGCGGGCGATTGCGTGCGGCTAACTGCACCAGTAGACACAGCATCCATGGCGACTACACCAGTAGATCAGGAAGTTTACTAAGAATGCCACAGAGCTTACATTGCAAGAACACCACACAGCTATGTGTGGAAGGAGGGTAGGATCCGGGCTGGAATTGGGGAAGAGCTCTGTCGCAGAATAAGCCTGGATTTTATTCCTGTCACAAGAATTGGTCCGCCGGGGTCTTGGGTTGTTCTGGCGGGCTCGCCTGAGGTATTCGAATTGCGCTGTGCAGCCCCGGAATTGCGCTGTGCTGGGCCTGGATTGGCCTGACAGGGTATCGAATTGGCCAGTCCGGGTGTCGAATTGGCTGTCGAGTTGGCAAGATTGGCTCAGGCTGGCATCCGGAAGCACATGACTTTTAAGGAATTTACAGAAAACTTTGCAAGGGGACCGCTTACAAGTGCCTCATGTGCGTATTGGTTTCGATTCCAGGACGTGGAGCAGGAAAACTTGCACACCTGGTTACCGCACTCTGGCAATGTCGAGAGGCAAGCACTAAGGGCCACAACTGCAATACTTAAGTCAGTCACCGAGACTCCACTATTTTTCTACCCCACTTCATCGGCAGTTTGTCCAGTTTAGAACCGACATACATACGCGACATACCCAGCCACGCACGCGAGCTGGCGGCGCATTTCGCGACGATGGGCTCCCCCCTCATGATTGGCGGTGGCGGGCTGGCTTACACGCTGCTAAGAATTAGGTTCAACGAGCAGACAGGGGACGCGGCGTTCCTCATCCTTGACCCACACTACACCGGCGGTGAGGCTGCCCCCTAGGGCTCCGGAAAGGTATGCACGTGTGAAGGAAGGACACTTCGTGACGCGGAGGGGAGGGGAGGGGAAGCACAGAACCGGGTAATCGGGCGACAAGCCGTTCAATGAGTGGCAGACTTTCTGGGGGTCGCTTGATCGTGATTCTCGGGGTTTGATGTGCCCCCGATAAGAGTCCAGGTCAAGCATTGCAGCAGCTGGGAAATGAACGGTCCTTGCGAGATTCTCCTCCTATGGTTTTAGAAAGAGAAGCCGTAGTGGGGTGTCGGCCCTGGGCCCCGGCCCCTGGGGGCCCCGGGCCCGGGCCGTCCACGCCGTAGGCTGGGATGCAGAACCCTAACTCCATCACCAGCTGCCGTGTCCGATCTGTGGTACCCGCGCCTATTGGTGTGCGAGCGAGCCCTCACTTACCTGGAACGAATGGGAACACATGTGAACGCACAGGAACGAACGGGAACACCCGGGAACACTCGGGAATGCACGGAAACGCACAGGATTCTGGCGACTGCCGTACGTGTGCCGTACTCTGGCATGCGCCCCATGTTTAACACCCTTAACTACGCTACGTCTAAGCACTCACGGTGAAATTGACGATTGGCAAGGAGACCTCACCAAAACCTCATTACTGCAAATGTCACCACTAGGATCGCAAATTCCCGATTCAATACGCTGCGTAAAGGAGTCGGCCATGCAGGCAGCAATCAGGATGTTGCCCAATCAGGACGGCGTAGGGAAAACTGTTTTGGGTTCTGCGCGAACAGGCCATAGGCGTTGTAAAGAATGCAGGTACTTGGCCGTTGTTTTATAACTTTAGGTGCATCCGTTGTTCACAATATAATGCCGTAAATGGAGTTGATTACGATGACCTCAACGATTCGCAAGGTCACTAATTCCAATGCGACCAAACTACCATAACTACGGAACGCGCGCATCCGCAGGCAGGCAAATTGACCCCATGACCCCACCTACGACTCAGCTCATCGTGCAGTTCTACGCGAGCGCTGACCGCCAGACGGTATGTACCAGCTCGCGGGTCCCCCCTCTTACACATGCCGGCCGGCCACGCTAAGATGCATGCTAGCACTCCCCGTCACCTCTCAGTATTTGGGCTTTGCATCCCTAAACTCCTTCCCATGCAGCACGCCCGCCATCCCTACGGCCCCTCTTCCCTTTCATTGCCTTCTCCGGCCCGCCATGCTGTGCCTGCTATGCCTTAAAAAGGCACGGGTACATTAAAGCTCATTTGTTTCAGCCCTAGCTGCTTGGACAGCTCCTTGCGCCTGGTGGGGCTCTTGTTCCGCGCCACGTACACCCAGGGCTCCTTGTAGGCCTCGAGCTCCAACTTGAGCTTGTCCACCTCCAGCCGAGTAGCTGCCTGCATCAGGGTGGTAGCGGCGGCCATGCTCGACTCCGCCTGGGCGGTCAGCGCGGCCCGCTCCTGATCCGCCTTCTGCTTCTCCTGGGACAGCAGCGCGGCAACCTACGGCGGACCAAGTACGGCAGGACATAGTCGGCAGATTTGTCAGCACACCTCTTCCGGAGTGTGAAGAATCCAAAAGAGCAAAGAAATCAATGGCAATCTTCCGGTGCGCCCTCTGCGTGCCATGCACCTCCGCCTGGCCCCAGCTTTAAACCCTTTCCAGCGCTCCTCTCTTCAGGTCCTCCAAACCCCATGGGGTCACGCGACCGCAGCAGCCGGCAGCTCCCAGCGAGTACGTGCATGGTTCGCCGCCGGCCCACCCACCTCCATCCTCTGGCGTTGGCTATCCTGCGACGCCTGGCGCACTCGGCCCCTTGACGCCAGCAGCGCCTCCCGCATCTGGTGTGTGCGGTTGGACAGCAGCTTGCGAGCGTGCGCGTCGTGCTCCGCAAGCACCGCCACTGCCTGCGGAGGGAGCGGGGAGATTACCGCACAAAGCCGCATGTAAATCCACAAGATACACCAGGGGAGCCTGACAGGCATTAGACGTGGGATAGGGA
This sequence comes from Volvox carteri f. nagariensis, assembly GCF_000143455.1. NCBI lineage: Eukaryota > Viridiplantae > Chlorophyta > Chlorophyceae > Chlamydomonadales > Volvocaceae > Volvox > Volvox carteri. The sequence continues at coordinate 1,972,290 of NW_003307551.1, read as the reverse complement.
GGGAAATGGGTCTTGCGATTAAGCAAGAAACTGAAACGCAATCTCCAAAAAGCTGAAACGCAACCTATTCCACACTCCCCTAAGGCCCCATAAGTCCGCAGTGTGATGAGGGATGCTGGGATGCTTGCAGTACAAAGCCGTCAGCCAGAACCTGCAGGGCCCCCAAAAGGGTGGGTCGTGGGGGGGGGAGCCGTTCGCGTTATACAACCCCCATCCTGCCAGCGCCTATCCCAGTTGACCTCCTAGCTTCCCAGAGGGCAATCACATGGTTTGCTTGTGTGCCAGCCTGCTCTGCGCGTCCGCGCCTCAGGCACCCGCCCTCCCCCCATTGCTCCGCCCTTTCCAACGGCCTCCCTCAGCACACCTGCTGCAGCCGGTAGCACTCCTCCGCGGCAGCCTGGGTGGCCTCCTCGGCCTCGTCCAGCGCAATCTCGCTCGCTGCGACCCGGTTCTGTCGGTTAGCAGGAAGCGATCGGGTGCTGGGAATCACGTGTGATTGAAACGGCGATGTCTTCGGGCCTCTGGTTTCATGACTTCACCTCCTAAAGACAAGACCTTGGCCTTGTCCGCCCCTTACATACGGGAGCGGATCGGTAAGCAAGTGCTCGGTTGCCGTGCGCCAACAGGCCTTCCTGTCGCTTCACCGTACCGCAACGCTTGCACGGAGACTTAAGTAGTGCTAACTGCTACTAACTGCTGCCGTGTGATATGTACCGCATTTGGCCCTCACCTGCATGTCCAGCAGGGCCCCTTGCGACTGCCGCAGTTGCTGCTCCAGCTCCTCCACGCGCCGCCGTAGCTGCTGGTTCTGCGGGACGACGATGACGATGACGACGTGAACAGCACCGGGCCGTGGTCAGAACACCAATGCGGCGGTGCGTGTGACTCCACCCACCATGCCACTTCCCCGGCACAGAGGTGCTCGAGGTGGCACGATAACGGACCGCTGTACGATAACGGAAGATCTGCCTCATCCGTGGCCTCTTTAAACCCGTCCGGTGCCCCTGTCCTGGTTAGGCTTGCCATGCCATGTCTTGCCATGTCAGGGAACCCCGTTGATGTTCCTCCCTCCATCTGCTGCATGGGCCCGACCCACCCTTCAGGTTTGCCCCTGGCCGAGCTTTGAGTGGCTTCCGACCGTGTCGTACAGCTCAGGTACCGGACCTAATGGCCCCCTCGTAATGGTGATCGCCCGCCCTAGGGGTCTGGCAGCCGCGCTCCTAACACCGCCCCCACGGTACCTGGCCTTCAATGGTTGCCGCGGCCGCCATGTGCAGGGTCGTGGTGTTCTGCAGTTGCTCCTCCAGCGCTGCCTGCAAGCAGGGTAGATAGGTAGGTGTGTACTTGGGCTGGGCAACGGTATCGGAGGTCCAAGGGTATCTGCGCCTCTTGGGGGTCTTTTGGCATGGCCGCCTCTTCTGGCGGTGTGGTATTGGCCACACATAAGGCCCGCATGCGACCATCAAGACAGCTGGAAAGCTCCTTCCTTGCTAGGTGCGAGGCGACCCAGTAAACTGAACATCAGTGACTGAGGGCTCACCACTGCTCACCCCCCCATTTCCCCCAACCTGCGCATCAAGCTCTGCATCGTCCGCTGCTTGCTGCAGGGCGCTGACATGCGCAGATGGACCCAACACCACGCCACTCACGATTCTAGTCGCCTGCTCCGTCATGAACTCCCGATACTCCTCGTCGATATGCAGCACGATGTCAATAAGCCATTTGGTTCGTTGGGCTTCTCGCTGCAGGGGCAGAAGGCGGGCCGAACCGAAGGGCAGGGACTTAAGGGTGCTTCAGGTGTGGCTGCAAAGCTGAGCTGAGGAACTTACCCAGCGGGACCCTGAGTACCTCTGTATAAGCGCGCTAGCTCGATGCTTGAGCATCATATCTTGTGCACGTGGCGACTTTTTCTGCACTCCGAGCTCCTTCGTATTTGCCGTGGGCGCGCTGCCCGGGCGCTGCATCGGGACATGGCACACGACTTGTTGGCGTAGGCTTGACCCATATCGCAATAGAAACAGCATGCTCAAGGCCCACGAATTTACGGACCTTTGTGTGTGTAATGTTCATCAATGGCACAAACGTCGTCGTGCTATGACCCGGCTCGAAACCACTTTCAGGAGCACCCAAGGTCTTTACAAATAAAGAGTCATATTTAACTAAGCCTGGCGTTTTGGACGGCCCTTGCTGCCATTCTGGCCATGCCGAGTCCGTGAGCTTTTGCCCCGCCATAGCCTTGACTCGGTCCAAAAATGTCGCTGCGAAGCTTTTACATGTAAAAATGAAATAAATTCAACGCTGAACGCAAGTCTCTTCAGCCTATGTGCAGTTTTTGTCGGCTACTGCAGGAACCCGTACTTTCTAGCCTGGGAAGGCTTCAAGGTCTGTCATTCTGTCAGGTGCTTGGTAATGTTGACGTTTTCTCGGAAACCGAAAGGTGAGCAGTAGCTCTGATCATTGAACTTGCGGCGTGAACCATACAGGCCCCCTTCAGGACGCCGAGTGCAAATATGGTTTTGATTAAAGATACATAATTATAGATGTTAGAAAATCCAGTGCTGTATCTGAGCCCAGCAAGGTAAAAGAAACGGCACAGGGAACGAATGGACAGAAAATATTTAATATGTATTAGGCTGGGAGTGAGATTGCGCATCCAGTTTGTAATTGCGTTGCCGCGGTTTCAGAAGCATGAAATGGATGCTCCGTGGCTCCGCACACGGCTCCGGAGCGGGATACTATATTCTCTGGTTTATCCTCAATATGTCCAAAGTCCCATCAATAGTCTGATTAAGGGCACGCTTCTGTACCCGATAAGAGCTAGGTGGTCCAATAGTGTGGCGTTTCTTTCATCGCTTGCCGTTCGATGAGGAAAAATGCCTAATGCTGGATTGTGCTGCCGGTTACTTCCGATGTATTCTTTGAGTGTGCTTATACTTATATGCTGCTTCCAAGTATTGCTGGCGGCCCGGGTAGTCCCAAAGGGTTTCCTCGGGGGTTCGTTGGGCAGCCTCCAAGGCAGCCAGCCCTGCATTCCTGGCGAGGTAAGGGCTGCTCTCGCTCGCCAGAGCCTATTCATAGCACCCTTAACATGTTGCCCGCAAAACTTGGGCCAGGTCCACCTTGCCGTGTCGGACGATAACAGAGACATCCGCGCGAGCTGGCGCACTCTTGAGACCGGGTACGAAACGCTTTCATCATGTAGCATTATTTTTAATCATATCATGTTGTGGTGCGCATAAATCCCTTGGCATCATGCCGCGCGTTGCAGGTGCCCTTCGACCGTTTCATATGGGTTGGCTGATTTGGACGGGAAACCTCTGCTGGCGGCGCCGGTGCTCCAATCAGATGGCAGCAGCTACACCATCTCGGTAGGTGCCACAACCGGCAACCCCATTCTGCTCCCTGACGCCTCCTTCCTTGCCGGTCGTCCACCTCGCGCTAGCAGGAAAACACGATCCCCCGCGTGTCCCCTCCGTTGGCCCTTGTTGAGAGGCGCACGGGTTGGGCAGCCAATTTCCACACAGATACGTGAATGGTTGGTTGTGACTGAGTGATTGTTGTGTTTGCCCTGTGTGGGTTGAAATGGCGGGTGGCCACCATGTCAATGTGGGTTGCACCGTCCCTGTCCTTGACCCCCCTTTCCCCCCTAACCCCCCCCCAGGAGGACCTAATGTGCGATGCCCCGGCCGCAGCAAAGAGCTTCACCGTCATCATGCATACAGCAGTCATGTCCCGCCTGGTGAGCAAATGTACGACACCGCAGGACAGTGCACGGCACGGCATAGCCGTACTGGGTGCATGGCGTGCTTAGTAATGCCAGGGGAGTGTCCAGGCTCGAGCATCCCACGGAAGGATCACCCCAACACCTTATGGGTCGTTGCAGCCAACCAATCAACTAACCAACCTACCTACCGTTTAAATCCGAGGGGTCCACTGGCTACTGCGTCGTCTGGGGCGTAACCGCCCCCCCAACCATCCAGCAGGGGCTGGAGCCAGCGGGGTGGCGGGGTGGGCAACGGGTGTTACCCACCCGCCCCAAGTTCTCCCCCCAACCGCCCCCTTCCCTGCACACGTCCCCCTTCCCCCCTCCCGCGGTCTCCTACCCCCCGCTCCCTTCTGCTCTGTCCCCCCTCCGTCCCCCTCCCCCCCCAGGAGCCCGGGGCCCTCTACTGGTACCGCCCGGGGAACAGCGACCGGCAGTGGACGTTCCGCGCCCCCCCGCGGCCGTCAGACGGGGGCTCCGGCACCGGGGGCCGCCAGCGCTTCTCCTTCATCGCGTTTGGGGACATGGGCGAGAGCAACATCAAGGCCAGGAAGGCGCCCATGTGAGTGAGTCTGCGTGTGCTGTGGACTCCCCCCGCCTGCCTTCCAACCCGGCAACGACCCGGGTGCACCCCCCGACTGAGGCGTCACGTGGCGCTGCAGTACTCCGCCACTGCCATGTGGGCCGTGTGGGGGTATCGGTTGATGGACGGAGGCCCCTCAAGTGCCAGCCGGCCAGCCGAGGCCGCGCCGTGCGACATGAAGTTCAAGGAGGCCTCGCTGCCTACTAGGGGCCCCCTACTTGCCTCCCATCTTGCAATACGTGTTGTTGCCCGTGGGCCCACCCCCCGAGGTGGGGACGTCTGACTGCGCTCCCTGCACGCGGGAACCCCCTACCCCCTGACACCGGCATTTGTCTTCTCCTGGACTATCCGTCTATCTCTGGTATTCATTCACCAATGGTTCGCCTTACCTCTCCCCCCCCCGACACCACCTCAACCCCCCTTCAGGGCTGGAGCGACCGTGAAGGCCATACTAGACGAGGTGGACACAAGTCCCGTGGACCTCATTCTGCACGTCGGTGAGCACAGGAGCCCCCGTGTATGCATTTATGTATGTATGTATGTATCAGTAGTGAGTATTAACCCATGGACCATCCAAACCCATTCATGCTCCTCCGTCTCTTTCCCCCGACCACGCGCACCTCCTCCTCCTCCTTCCGGCCCCCCCCCTTTACACCCCCCCTTTTACCCCCCACAGGCGACCTGGCCTACGCGGACGGCAAGTACCCGGTGTGGGACTCCTTCATGGAGCAAATAGAGCCGCTGGCGTCGCGGGTGCCGTACATGGTGGGCATTGGGAACCATGAGGCGGGGCCGTGCCGCTCCGGTAACGATCTGGATCCCTCGGGGGAGTTACCGTACAAACCCGATTGGGGGAATTACGGGGCGGAGAGCGGGGGCGAGTGCGGGGCCATGGCGGCGCACCGGTTCATCATGCCCGGCAGCGGCAGCAGAGCGGCGGTAGCACCGGCGGTAGCTTCAGGCGGCGCCGTCAGCAGCGGCACTGGCGGGGCAGCCTTCGAAGTTGTCGGAGCTGAGCTGGTTCCGGAGTCGGCGACTGCATTGGAATCTGGATCTGAATTTGGATCTGGGTTTGGGGTTGAGCGGCGAGCCTTGACCTCGCCGGGTTCCTCCGCTGCCGGAGCGGTCTCCTCCGGTGATGGTGAGGAGGAGGAGGAGGAGGAGGAGGAAAAGGGGGAGCAGGGGAAGGGGGCCCAGGCTACTCCTGCTGCTGCTCAAGATGAAAATGATGACGGGAGTGTGAAGGATGAAGGTGCGGACAAGGATGTGGCGGCTGCCGCTACTGCTGCTACTGCGGCTGCTGCTGCCGTTGGCCCCGGGGAAATCGTCGTCTCCGACACCGTTTACCGCCGTAAGCCCCACAACCCACCTTTCTGGTACTCGTTCGAGTACGGGCCCGTACATTTCACAATGCTGTCTTCGGAGCACAATCTGGAACGGGGCAGCGCCCAGCGGAGGTGGCTGGAGGACGATTTGGCGGCCGTGGACAGGTGCCGTACACCCTGGGTCATTGTCGGTCTGCACCGGCCCATGTGAGTGCTATGACTTGGTGGGCTCAGTGCCTCCTGCTGCTGCTGCTGCTGCTACTGCTGCAATATTAGCAGCGCGTCGCCAAACGCATACAAAATGCATGCATGCAATGCTTAACGTGATGTGTATGTATGTACGTCACCGTCGGTATATGTGGTGTAGACGAGGCTTCCTTGCATCCCCCTTCCCTTTCGCCCAACACATAGGGCCCACCCCGCCATTCCGTACTCGCCCCGCACGGCCGCCCTTTCCTCCCCCCTTCCCCCCCCGCCTGCCACCCCCCGCTGTCCCCCCCAACGCACCCTGCCGGCCAGTCTGGTCGCAGCCCCTGCTGACAACCTCCCCCACCCCCCCCACCTCC
>NW_003307551.1:1958511-1965990 GCF_000143455.1 Volvox carteri f. nagariensis | reverse complement strand
CGCCTTCCCCCCCATTCCCCACCTCCCCCACCTCCCCCGCCTTCCCCCCCCTTCCCCCGCTAGGTACGTTGTGTACCCTCACAAGTTCAACCGGGTGGTGGGTGAGCACATCCGCTCCTCCCTGGAGTCCCTGCTGGTGGAGCAGCTGGTGGATGTGGTGCTGTCGGGTCACGTGCACACCTACTACCGCAGCTGCAGCGTGGTGGGGGGCGGCAGCGGCGCGTGTGTCCTGGACTGGAGGGAGGGGCTGCTGCAGGTGGTGCTGGGCACGGCGGGGCACCAGCTGTCCGATGTGGAGGCGGACCAGAAGGTGAGAAGGGCGGGGAGGGGGGGGAAGGCGAGGCTGTTTGCGGGGCTGTGCTTGACCGGGGTTCAGAGGCCGGGGTGCATTTTGGGGATGAAGCCATGGCGGTGCTTGTGCATGTGTATGTATGTGTGATGGGTAACCAGGGGTAAGGGGGGGCGGGGTACGAGGTAATTACGGGTAGAGGGGTTGGTTGGGGGCGGCTGCCATTGTACACGGTAAGTTATCCACCAACACCACCAATATCGGAGGAGCGACAGCCACCTCCCCCACGTTGTTCTCCTCCACCCACACTCCCCTCTCCCTCCTTTGCGGCTCCCCCGGGGCCCCCTGTTCACCCAACACCCGCGCAGGACTGGTGTGACCATTTGATCAACGACTGGGGCTTTGGTCGGTTGGACGTGGACGGCGACGAGCTGCACCTCCGCTTCATCCGCACCCGTAGTGGGGAGGTGGCGGACTCGGTCAGGCTGCGGGCCAAGGTGCCGCCGGGGGAGATGTGCAGTAGCAGGGGCAGTAGCCGGGGCAGTAGGTCGCGAAGGTGAGGGAAGGCGAATGCGGGTGGGTGGATGGAGGAGGGTTGGGGTGCGGTTGCGCCTCGTCTGTGGTGGTTGGGTTGGTTGGGTCTTTGATTTGCCCGGGCCGTTGCTACCTTCCCGATGCGCATTGCCTCTGACAGACCGACAGAGAGACAGACAGATTGACAGACAGACTGATTTCATGGGTGGGTACCCAACAGACGGATCTACGTGTACAGTGCACACGCGTGAACTTAGAGTTTTTAACGTGGAGTGTGCTCATGAATGTGGGTTGCGAGGGAACAGCATTGCATACATCCAAAGCAAATGTTTTGTGTGTGTGCTCATGAATGTGTGCTTATGAGTCTGTGTGTAGGTCTGTATTCCTGAGCGGAGCTGCTGCGTGTTGTGTCCAAATTGTGTTAGGAGGAGATGTATGTATGTATGTATGTATGTATGTATGTATGTATGTATGTATGTATGTATGTATGTATGTGAGTGTGTTGCATCTTATTTATTTAGAGCTTGAGAGGCATGCACAAGGGTAAGGACAGAGCCGGGTAAAGACGTGCGTGTGTGTACGTATGTATGTATGTATGTATGTATGTATGTATGTATGTATGTATGTATGTATGTATGTATGTATGTATGTATGTATGTATGTATGTATATGTACGTATACATGTGTGGGTGTGTTCTCGGCTGAATGCTGGTGGCGAGGCGTCCGGAATGGCGGCTGGCGAATGGACATCTCGGTCAGGGTAATAATACGTCTGTACGAAGTGTGTTTGAATGTGTGCTGCTGCTAATTTTTGTCAGGTGCTGGTGGTGGTGGTGTTGTGGTATTGTAGTTGGGAATGCTATGGCCCCAACTTCGGGGCCGTATTCAATACAGTTCTTAGGAGGCAGAGGGCTATAAAGCAGCGTGTGTGGTGTGGAGGGGGAAGGGTTCCCCCAGTGAAGCAGCGGATTGCTGAGAATGGTTCTTCAAGTACGTACGTCATTATGTCTGTGTCTGTGCCGTCTGGGTTTTCTTATTACTGCGAGTGCGGGTGCTGCAGTGAGTGAGTGCACTGAGTGTTTCACCGCGTGTGAGGTGTATGAAAGTGTATGTAGGTGGGACAGCTGGTGGCGGTGGTGGGGTGGTGGTGGTCACTGCCCGGGCGAGGAGGGATTGGTAAAGGGGGGGGAAAGGGAGGGGGGGGCCACAGAGCACCCTCCCGCCCGAGGGTGAGGGTGAGGGCGCGTAGATCCATCTCACTTTCCTCCTCTAGAGGCCGCGCAGCAGCACGCCACCGCAGCGGCTGCTGCTGCAAGTGTGCGGGGGGGCCTGGTAGTGGTCGTGGTGGTGCTGGCTGGCGGGGTGGCGGGGTGGGTGGGTGGGTGGGTGGATGTGAGTAGGCTTTTTACCTTGCTCCCGAGCTGATTGCTCTCTTTATATATATCTCTATCTCTCTTTTTTCGGCGCCACGTGATGTGCGGCTGGCGGATATTCCGTTTCCCTTTCCTCCCCTCCCCTCCCCTCCTTGTTGTGCGGCTTCACACGCACCTCGCTGCATTTCCTTCCTAGTTCGTACCTCGTACGGTAATCGCGAATACTACAGAGTGTCAGCATTGGAATCTTCATCAATTGGATTTTCATTGCGGCGGGCGGCTTCGTGAACTGGGATTGCTGCTAGCGCAGGAGAGCGGATTATTTCTTAGCGCGGCGATTGCAGGCAGGTTCCTTGCAAATACGATTGGACGGCGCAGTGTGCTGTTCCCGAGGAGGGGGTGGAGGGCGACTGTTGGCGGGTGGTGGCCGCTTTCCGAACTGCCATTGTGTCTCTATTTTAGAGGTGTATCGTGGCAATAGCTCTACAGGAGGTTCGTTCGTAGGAAATACGGCAGAGTACGAGATACGTTCGGGGGTAGGATAGGGAGTAGACGACATCATATCGGCCAAAGTGTTGACCAGTCGAGGCTGCATCGCTTACTTCCCTAAAGCCGCTAAAGTTACCGGATTGCGCCAAATGGAGGTTCAAGTAGTATTCTATGTCTGAGCGTGTGTGTGTATGTATGTGTGTGTATCCCTGTGTGTGTATCTGTGTTCGAATGATCTGAGTCGCGATGAGAGAAATCCCGAGGGGGTCTGGTACAACTAGTATAACTTTATTACTTGCTGTGTGCCTGCGGATGATGCACAGTCGCTGCTGCGCGTACGTGTGTACGTGAACAGTAGCACAAGAGTGCTTGTTAGGACAGACAGCGCTTATGTACCTCTGTATTAAGAGGCAAGTCAAGTGCACAGGCAGGCTATGGGTAGGGTCTGGCCAGGCGTATCCGTTTCTCGTTTGCAGGAGTGTGCTGCACTGACTGATTCCCAGGCAGCCGTTCTGTTTCTTTGCTTTGGTCGCTCTTTGCGTATCGGTGTTTGCCTTTGCGGGTGATCGAGCACCTGAATGGCGGGTATTCCTGTTACGTACATTTTCTTTATCTGGATTTGAGGATTGCCACTGCGATATTGCGTTTGGGGGGATGAGACATGGGAGCGCTGGTGTAGCAGCAGCCACTTGTGCTTTCAGACACAGCAAGTAGATTGACTGATTTTGACTGTTAGTAGTAATTTCTTAACAACGTGCTTCATGCTGCGTATCACGCTACGTATTATTCTTTGAACTGCTGTCGCTGAAAGAGGAGCATGGAAGTTCCGATACGGCCGTAGTCATACACAGAACTGTGTAATGTATGACGTGCGATCGTAAAAAATACGTCTCCAATTTTATTTCCCAAGAATAAATTCCACAGTTCCAGGGCAGGTAGCCTAAAAACTAAACAATCAACCGGTGATCCAAAACCGGACAAAATCTTCGTGTGGGTAACCTGGCGATTGCGACATGCGCAAGAACATATGCACCATATAGAGCCAATGGCTATCGATGGGACTTTTGAGTGATTTCACCAACCTTGCCGTGTGATTCGTACGAATCTGATGTATTAGGTGACTAGGCATGTTCGTAATAACACACAAACGAAACTTCCAAACACTGCAGGGTTGCATTGTTGCAACTGGCCTGGTTTGGGAGTACCTGGTTCGGCAGTAATATTACGCTAATTTGGACGGTACCTTTCTCCGGAATAGCCAACTGACCTGACCATGGCAGCGCTGGCCGCTGTGCGCTCTTTTGGGGCGTCAAGCCAAGGAAATAAGGGACTCTTAGCAGTCCTTTCTAGTGCGGTTCGCAATCTTGCAAGCGCAGCACAACCGTAAGTTCGTGGACACATAATTTCCTTGCGACGGTTTGCCCAGGATCTTGCGCTTCTGCCTGCTGGCAGGGCCTATGCGGCTGACACGAAGGAGTACCAGGATGCTCTCATGCATGCTAAGCGACTGCCAGCGAAGGTAAGAGGAACGTGTTGGACAGCTGCTGTGTCGGAAAGCACCTAAGAAATTCGCACTGCAAGTCAAGAAGCATGTTTTCCACTTTCAAAGTTTTCAACACCGATTTCTGTTCCCTTAATATCCTGTTGGTGTATGAATTTATCAAGGTAGCATACCGGCGAGCTATCTTGCATGCGTTTCTTTCTTATACATGACCCCGACAACGTCCCCCTTAATCACTTTATTTGAATGTGCAGTTGTTTATCGATGGCAAGTGGCAAGATGCTGTCAGCGGTCGAACGATTTCCGTGGTGGACCCCCGAACTGAGGAGACCGTGATCGAAGTCGCTGAGGGGGATGCCGCAGACGTAGACAAGGCGGTCAAGGCTGCCCGCAAAGCATTCGATTTTGGCCCTTGGCCCCGCATGACTGCCAAGGTACGAACATGTCTATGGACATGGATATGGGCGTCGGGGACATATCCCGAACGTCGCCATCAAGGACATCACTACGCACCATTTCGTTTCGTCTTATCATTCCCCCCTTGTCGACACCCTCCTACCTTATCTGCCTGGCCTCCCTCGCGCCTGGTAGATAAGGGAGGTGGGTGCCGCCATGTTGGGCGTAGATTGATCTCTTGCTGCCGATGGTGAATGCCACGTCAACTGATGCCTCAGTACTCAGTCATTCGGGTCAGATCCATTGCGCACCTGCCACTGCTATTGCCATTGCCACCGCTACTACTACTGCTGCTGCGGCGGCGGCGGCATTGATTAACGCCAGCGAGAGGTGTCTGAGGCCCCACCACCTAATGGCCCTCGATCACCTGGTGGTGCCGTACTCGCCTTCAGGAGCGCGGCCGGCTGCTGTACAAGTTGGCGGATGCAATGGAGGCGGCGTCCGAGGAACTGGCAATGCTGGAGACACTGGACAACGGCAAGGTGGGGAGGGGAGGACGGGGACGGGGGGTGATTGCTGGTGGTGTTATCGCTGCTGGTACATACATACATGCATACATACGTACGTACATACGTACGTACATACGTACATACATACACACGTACATACATACACACATACATAAAACACCGTGTGCCCGTACACGCCCGAATTTCAGCTCCGCAGTCGCCGTAGCCCCCGAGCATCTCTTCCCCTCGTGGGGTGGCCCTGCGGGCCGTTAGTGAGCCGTCAGTCTGTTGCCTTGTCCCCCCCCCCTTCCCCGCTGCCCTCAGCCCATCTTCTACAGCCGGGCGGCCGATGTGCCCCTCTCCATCGACCACTTCAGGTGAGGTGGTGGCGACTGGATCTACCCCGGGGTGGGCGGGTCGGGATGGGGTAGGTGCGTCTGGACCCCCTCCCCGGGGTGTGCGTGTGGGGGTGGGGGGGAGTGCTCAGGCAGTCTGCTGTCCGCATTTTGGAAGTTGTGTGCGAGAAACTGTTAGACGAGTTGTCTTGTTGCGGTCGAAGCAAGCCGTGCTGGGTGGGATGCATAGCATGTACAGCTTTTCCGTCTTCCCCCGCAGTAAGCGCAGCGCTACTACGGGAATTGAATAGAGGTGGGGGAAACAGGGGGTTGTTGGGCACGTTGTTGCAACGAGGTGCTTTTGGACTGCAGCCCAGCAGCACATGCATGCATGCAGAGCTTTCTGTCGGGTTTCAGCGGATCGGGCTAAATGAAGGGTGTGCTGATGGTAATAACAGTGGACCAGCTGAAGTTCGCGTCCACCTCATCCACCACCGCACATACATATACATATATTTTTCCTCGTGTTGAATGACGAGAGGATGATGATATGATGGTCTTTCTTGTGCACATCTTTATGTAGCCTAATTTGGACAGCCCTTTAGGCCCCTCAGGGCCCCCCCTAGGTTATGCGGCTCCCCCCCCCCCCCCGGTTACACCTGTGGAGGGTATAACGCAACTCCAGACACATGCATAACACACACGCACGTACAGGCAGACAGACAGACAGACAGACATCAACTGTGAGGAATTGAGCGGGGTCTCATCCTGTCGTACACTACTGCTTCCACCTGAAACGGCCTAACCGCTCACCCGATCCCCCAATCCCTGGCGGCGTGGTCATACTTACATACATATGCACCTACACACACAGGTATTATGCTGGCTGGGCGGACAAGATCCACGGGAAGACCATTCCCGTGGACGGCCCCTACCTGGCCTACACCCTGCACGAGCCCATTGGCGTCGTGGGGCAGGTGGGGGCAGCAGAAGGGGCAGCAGAGGGGGGCAGGAGGTGGACGGCGGAGTGAGTTACTGATAAACACGTCATGCCGTACAAAACCCTCCCACCCCACGTGCGTTTCGACACCCTTGGCCCCTTGGCACCTCCCCCCTGCCCCTCATTTCCCCCCTCCCCCCCTCCCTGGTGCAGATCATCCCCTGGAATTTCCCGCTGCTGATGGCCGCGTGGAAGCTGGGTCCCGCACTGGCCGCGGGGAACACGGTGGTGCTCAAGCCCGCGGAGCAAACCCCCATGACCGCACTCCGACTGGCGCAGCTGGCGCAGGAGGTGGGGAAGTGGGGGGGAAGGGGAGGAGGAGGAGAAGGGGGAGGGGGCTGGTGAGGTATCGACAGAGCCTGACAAGGCGCAGTCACGGGGTCATGTGGGTCATGTGAGCACTCAGTAGGTGCGGAGGTCGGCTGGGGGTCCAGGTGCATCCAGGTTCCTCCGTTGTGCTTGTCGCTGTTTGTACGTACATATGTAAGTGGGCGTGGGGGGCTGGGGCGAAGGAGCTTGGACGGGGGCTGCATGTCCCAACAAGCACTTGCCCGTACATGCATACATGCATGTGTGTATGATGTGTGATGTATAATGTTTATATGTATGCTTGTATGTTTGTACTGCCATCCCTGTCGTCCTTGTCGTACGCAGGTGGGCATTCCCGACGGCGTCATCAACATAGTGACGGGACTCGGTCCCACGGCGGGGGGGGCGGTGGCCACACACAGGGGTATCGACAAGGTGAGCTGGCCCCGGGGTCGGGAGGGCTAGGGGGTGGGGGGTCGCCGTATGGGCGCGGGACGTGTACGACACCCGTGTACGGCACCGCGTGGACTTGTCCTCGCGGTGTATGGCAAAGAGCGGTTGGGGGAAGGGGTGCGGAGTGACGTGAGGTAGCTGCGGTGTAGAGTGTGCTCCAAAAGCACGGGTGGGGCCATTTCTTGTTTTAATCAACCTCTATCCCCCATCTCCCCCGTAATACACCCACGCACAACCCTGTCCCCCCCTCCGCTTCACTCGCTCGTGGATCGTCTTCCCCCCGCCCCCCTC
>NW_003307551.1:1951408-1958328 GCF_000143455.1 Volvox carteri f. nagariensis | reverse complement strand
GGGGGGGCAGGGGGAGCCAGGGGGGGGGCTGATAGGGTGTCCGGGGGAGGTTCGCGTGCTGCCCACAGTGTCGTACTTACCGCCTCCCTGCCTTCGCTTCCCCCGTTTTGTAACAACCCGCATACGGATTTACATACGGATGGACAGTGCTGCGCCGCCGGTTCCCGCGTGTTCGTACACGAGGCGGTGTACGACGCTTTTGTCACCAAGTCTGCGGAAGCGGCGGCCAAGCGGTGAGTGGTGTGTGGGGAGTGGGTGGTGGCGTGAACGGTTGTGGGGGTTAGCGTGGCATCGTCCAGCTGTGTGTGGTTGAGAGGGTTCCGGAGTAGTACGGCATTTTGTATCTCCTCGCCCCAACCTTACCGTGCACCTATCTGTGCTGGGCGCCGGGCGGCCTAGTGATGCTGCCAACCCCCCCCCCGGGACTACATCATCTGGGCTTTGCGCAATTTTATGGCGACGATCGTGTGTTTTTGTGTGTATGTTGTCTCCACCCTTATCCCCTCCTCTCTTTCCCCATCCGTGCGCCACGAGTGCATTCATCCCACCTCTTTACACGAGGACTCGCTCGTGTTTACCTCCCCCCCTGGTCCCCCCCCTCCCCCCCTCCCTCCCCCCCACTTCAGGAAGGTGGGCGACCCGTTCGGTAACGTCGACCAGGGGCCGCAGGTTGATAGCGAGCAGTTCGCCAAAGTGATGTCGTACATTGACAGGTGGGCAGGGCAACAGATCAGATCAGATCCCTCTCCGGAAGTACCACTGGGGGGTGGGGGGAATTGCCACGTGCGTGTATTTACTACATATTCTGGACTTGGATTTCAATTTCATTTTGGAGTAAGGGGGGGGGCCTCCGGGCAGTAGGGCAGCAGGGCAGTAGGGCTGACACAGCCAGCGGGTCAGTACTCACCAGCTCAGCTCAGCTTGAGCGAACCAAACCTTAACAGGATGACGAAGTCAAGTATTGTGGTAAACAGGGCTGCGTGTTGTACGCACGTAGATGTGTTTGTGTGCGTGTGTATGTGTATGTGCTGGTACCGGGATTATGAGGCATCCTGCCTCTGTCTTGTGCTCTCTCTTCCAGTGCGGGCGCCGTACGATGCCGTACACTCCACTCAAGAGCCGTGGAAGGAAGACCGCAGCGGTGTATGGTGGTGGTGGTGGTGGTGTAACGATGTGTGTTATCTCCCGATGCCGCCCCGCTCACCAGCAAAACATGCGTGTTCATCAGCAGCGAATTAGCAGCCGAACAGCCAGAGTTTTCTTTGTTCCTTCCGCCGGCAGGCAGGCAGCCGGCATGAGAATAGTTTTTCCATCTTACGCCTACTGGTCCCCTTTCTTCCAACTCTCGTCAGCAGCTTAGGGTATTTTTGTTCTCCGTCGCCGCCTTCACCACGGGTACCTTAGTTAGGATACCACGGCCGGTTTTCGAGAGCTCTCTTTCTTTCCGCATTCTATTCGTAGTCTTGGCGGCCAGGTAGGTAGGTAGGTAGGTAGTCTTCCGCTGTCGTCATCACACTACATCATCGCACGGAGGGCTTCTTCACAACCGCCGATTGGTTGTTAGTTATGCCTTCCTTACTTCTGGCGTATCCTAGTCTATATCCTCCTTGGCAGCAGCTTCTCTCGTTCACGTGGTTCGTGGTCTTCCCCCTTCCCCCTTCCCCCCCCCTCAGCGGTAAGCGTGACGGCGCCAAGCTGTTGGTGGGCGGCAAGCGGGCGGGCTCACGGGGCTACTACATAGAGCCCACTGTGTTTGCCGACGTGGGCGACCACATGCGCATTGCCCGGGAGGAGATATTCGGGCCGGTGCAGAGCATCATGAAGTGGAAGACGCTGGACGAGGTGGGGGGGGGGGGGGAAATGGAGTGAGAGCGTGTGGGGGCCGGGGGAAAGGGGAGTTGGTTACCAACTGGGGGTTGGTTCAGTTGGCGGGCGGGGAGAGCCGGGGGACCTGACCACACCGCGTGTCAGGAACCTCCCTCCTCCCCTCTCGCCCCCCGCCCCCCGCCCCCCGCCCCCTGGGAGGTTAGTGGAACCTAGGTTAGGGTGGGGGTGGGGGTGGGTGGGGTTGCGGAGATGGCGTGTCGGCGTGGTGTGGGTTTCTACTGTTTCATCCCCACACACGCACACCCCCACCCACACCCCTACCCACACACCCACACCCCTACCCACACACCCACATCCCCGGCCGTCCCCTAGACGTGAATCCGCTCTCAACTTGTGCCCCCCCCTCCCCCCCCCCCTCAGGTGATTGCCCGCGCCAACGACACCAACTACGGTCTGGCTGCCGGGGTGTTCTCCACCAACATTAATGCGGTGAACACCCTCACCCGGGCCCTACGGAGCGGCACTGTCTGGGTGAACTGCTACAACCTGGTGTGTGTGTGTGTGTGAGAGAGGGGGAAAAGGGGGGAAGGGGAGAGGGGGAAGGGTGTGTGTGTGTGGATGGGTGTCTGGGGAATTGGGATAAAGGGATAGGAATGGGAAGGGGGTGTGCATGCGAGGAGGGGAGACGCCCACCTCACCACTGTGGGGGCCGGGTTTGGAGCAATCTTTTGTGGGGTGTGAGGTGGTGGTGGTGGTGGTGGTGGTGGTGGTGGTGGTGGTCAGGCTCGGGTCGATTGGGGGTAGTGGGTTAGTGAGGGGGGCGTTGGGAGGGGAAGGGGGTGGGAGGGGAAGGGGGGGGGAAGGACGCCTTGGTGTCATCTACCCCCTGTCGTACTGCCCTTCGAGCACATGTGGGTGATGCGTGTCGTTCGCTTTGCCTCTCTCCCTCTTGCGCGTCGCAGTACGACGGCGCCGTACCGTTCGGCGGTTACAAGGAGTCTGGTATTGGTCGCGAGAAGGGCGAGTACGCTCTGTCCAACTACACTCAGGTACGGAGCTCTAACACGACCCTACCCTACCCCCCAACAACCCCTACCCTACCCGCCAACAACCCACCTCTACCCAAACCCACACCACCCCCGACAGGTCAAGGCGGTGTACATGCCGCTGGAGAAGCCTGCATGGCGCTGAAAGGGAGGTTAGGAGCTGGGAGGTCAACTGCCAGCTGTCAACGGTGCAACAACCGACCCATGGGCCGTTGAGGTGCATGCAGCGCCTTTCCCCCCCGTGTTGCCGCCCACATGCAGAGAGGGGAGCGGGCCCCGGCAGTGCACGGGAGTGCACACCCAGCTATGACTGACGGCTGGTCAGCCCCTGTTCCTGTCCCCCCAAGCTTATGACTTCCTTCCTACCGCTTAATGGGCTTTCCTAAGAGCTAGGATACCTTTAGCTTTAGGAAGCAAGTAATTGTACGATGGTTGTGTACGACGACCGTGTACTGCCTTTACATGCGCGATGTTCTGTCACGTTAGTGTGTGTTGAGGTGTCACCTCGTGCTGTGTGTGGGGGGGGGCCCAGCTCGTCGCGCCTCTCATTTGCCGCTGTGGGTTGTGCGTTAGTGGTGTTGATGCTTCGTCAGTGGATCTATTACTGCACGACGCGGAAGGTGCTACCATTGCTCCTTTAAGGGTGTCGAAATATTATCGACATAATAGTTGTTGGTGGTGGCGCGGTTACAGAGCGCTTGAAATTTTGGCGACGGGTGAAGCAGCACAGCTGGCATTGGGTGCTGGGAGCTCGGAAAGAAGTTGAAGTTCGTTGCCGGCGTAAGCGGCTGTGTAGTGGCGGGAGAGTAATAACGGGATTGCTGTAGCAAAGTCGGGGACCGATTTTCGTTTTGACAAAACCCGAATTTTCAGACATTGCCCCCGTTCCTCCCTTTTAATGCATCCCCCCACACCCCGCTCGCCATCTTTGGATCCTTTGCGGCGGCATGCGCTGCTGTGACCCGGGGGGGGGAGGGGGGGGCTTGGGGCTTGGGGCGGGAATCCAACGTTGTCGCTGCCCCGCCTGCGCGTGTGTGTTTCGGGGGAGTTAGGTCTGCGCTATGGAGACCTATGTGCATCTTCGCCTCGTTTCCGTGTTGGAAGTGTTGGGCTAAAGAATGAATGACACACATGCCGTACATAATTGCGGGTGTATGTTGCCGTAGTGTTGTTCGCGTATCATCTTTCTGCGCATCCATTCATTTAGCTTCTAGGGTTGCGGCGAGAGGAGGTGTCGTACGACAGTATGGTTGTCTTTACGTGCGCACAATGCTCAAGTATGGTTCTATTCCAGACAAGGTATCCTCGGTACGATCATTTTACAACATTACCAACCCTCAACTTCTGGTCAAAATTGTACATCACGAATCAATTCGGAATTGGCAGTAGAGCAGTATACCTTACTTACCTTCCCGTACTAAAGGTTTATTACTTCCTTACAATTTTAAATATTGCTCACACAACACTCTCACTTCAATAACAACTAACAGCAGATAGATGCAAAGGGCCTGCAGCTCCACTTCTTATTCCCCCTTCCATACCGTCAGCAACAGTACCTACTACTCGTTGCAGTAGCGTCCATAGCACATACCCCACCAACCAACCATTGTAGCATCACCCACCATGGGTGGGGGACAACACCTGCCCCGAGCAAAAAGAGACACACACACACATGCACATACGCACGCACACACAGCTCTATCTTCATCACCAGGATGGTCGACTCCGCCGCCCAACCTGCAGCAACCCATCCAAGCAGCAAAACACAACCCACCCGACCCTGGCCCCCACAGGCCCCTCCTCCTCCTCCTCCCCCTCCCCGTCCTCTTCCCCCCTTTCTTCCCTAGGCGAACAGCAGCTCAGCGGAAGCGAATTTGGATCCGCAGTGTCTGGGCAGAGGCGACACGATGAGGCTGTTGGGCGCCCTGCGGCCCCGCAGTATCACCACCGCCCGCCGTACACCTCGGGGGCACCGAGGGAGCTCGTACTCGAAGCGGCGCCAGCAGTCGGACGTGCAGGTCACACAGTCCTGGGGGGCCGGGGGGAAGGGGGGGAAGGGGGGAGGGGGGGGAAGGGGGGGGGAGGAGAGGAAGGGGGAGAGGAAGGGGGGAGGGGGAGGGGGAGGAGAGGAGGGCGATGTCAGTCATGGGTCGGTGGGGGGGAGGGGGGAGGCCACTGTTGCAGAACACTTAAGGACCGGAGCGAGTCGTTGTCCGTTAGTCGATGCGTTTAAGGGTAGTTAGTAGGTTATAGTTGGTGTGGGATACCGCTGAATGAATGTGCTACCTCTTCCCTTGTTCAACCGTCCGTTCGTCCATTCGTACCGGGGAGGTTCCCCGGGCCCTCCCCCCCTTCCTTGGCCCCCACCCCCACCCCCCCATACACACACCGCGAAGTAGTGGTGTCGCGTTGGGCGCATGAGGAAGGACTGCATGGAGGGGATACACTCGTCCGCGAAGCCCCAAAGGGGGCTCTGCGAGTGTACGGACCGCTGACCATCGTGTGCCGTACTGTAACCGTATCCGTTGGCGTTACCGTTGCCCTCGTCCAGCAGCAGTCCGACACTGTACTGCCCCACACAGTCCCATCTGGGGGTGTCGGGGCGTGTAAAGGAGTGTACGGTAAGGGGTGTACGGCAAGGGGTCATGTGTTTATGCGGGTGCGCTGTTGAAATGGTGGGCGAGGTGGGAGCATATTCCCCCCCAGAGCAAGAGAAGCCTGCAGGGGTCTGGGTCGGCACGAACCTCTCCCGGGAGCTAGTGCTCCGGGGGGGGGGGAGGGCGGAGAGGGGGAGCTCCGAAGGCAGTGAGATCGAGACAGCTTTGGGGGCCCGGGCTCGGGTTACCCTCCGTGTGGCTATGTGTCTGTGTGTATATATGTGTGTTTTGCTCGTTCTGTATGCCCCCTTCCGCCATTGTGCGTGCGGGGCGGTGAGGTGCCACGGAACATCCCCCCCTCACCCTCACCGCCCCCTCACCGCCCCCTCACCGCCCTATCTTGCCGCAACGGGCCTCCCCCCCGGCCCCCGACCCGACCTACCGGCTGCCCACATACACACTGAGTCTCAAGCTCAGCTCCGCATCTAGCAGGTGCGCGGCCTGGGCCGCTGTGAGGCCGCGCCGCTGGAGCTCCCAACCCAAATCCACCACCTGGCCAGGTTTGGGGGTGAGGGGAAGGGGGTTTTGAGGGAAGGGAAGGCGACAGGAGGGTGAGGGGAGGTGTGGGGGACTCAAGCTGTGCACAGCCCATAGAGGATATCCCGGCTTCATAGGAGACCGCCACCAGCGCTTTCTTACGTGCCCCTGCCTACCCCCTTCCTACCCCCTTCCTATCCCCTTCCTACCTACCTACCTACCTACCTACCTCTATATGGAACTGAGATCAGCAGCATGCCAAATCACACTGGGGATGTGGAGCAGCTCCAGTGATATGGAGCTGCTCCACATCCCGACCACTCCCTGCCCGAACACTTCCGGCCCCAAGGGCAAGGCACACAAACACATACACACACGCACACACACACACACCTGCACCACCTCGCACCAGTCGTTGGGGGTTGCCAAGCATCCGGGTTGATGCTCATCCCGGCCCCGTACGGCATTGCCCCAAATCCCAAAGCCACCGCTGCCGTTGCCGAAAAAACCCAGAAGGTGCTGCGCGTGCTGAGCAGCGGACAGACGGGGGACTGTGCCAGGGTACGGCAACGGCGGCGGCGGATCTGCCGTAGCCGCACTGCCGTACGGCCGCATGCCCGCTGGCGGCGCCTCCCAGGCAATTCCGTCCCCCAGGGCGGTCGTCGTCACCTGGCCAAGATGCGGTAGCATTGGATGGTACGGATCGTACGATTTGGACGTTTAAAAGTTTTGTACGATCAGCATTGCAGCAGTACAGCGTGAGCCGCATCAGCACCCCATCAAGCGGAGAGTGCTCGCCGCCCCCGGGGCAGGGCCCCCCCCCCCGGGGACATCTGCCGCAGCACTCTTTCTTTCCTTGGCAGCAGCTTCACTCGCTCGTGGCTCGTCTCCCCCCCCCCCCCAAAAAAAAAAA
>NW_003307551.1:1940152-1951358 GCF_000143455.1 Volvox carteri f. nagariensis | reverse complement strand
TCTCACCCACACACGCCCACTCACCCAAGCCGTGCTCTGATACACACTCCTTGATGCCGTACGACCCAGCTGGGGCTGCGTGTTGGCGTCCCGACGGAAAGTCTGTGTATGCGTGTGTATGTATGTATGCATGTAAGCGCAGGGGGGAAGCGGAGGGCGGCCGGGCGTCGTCGTCAGGCGGTAGGGCCGGGGCGGGGGTAGTCAGGTGGCGAGGGGGCAATCGTGCGGGCAGGGGGGGGGGCTCAGCCCGCCCTAAGCAGCGACCAGCAACCGGCAGCAACCACTGCGACAACAAAACTACCACAAAGTGCGCTGCAACGCTGTATGGCCGAGCGGGGCAGAGCCGGGGGGGGGCGGGTAGAATTCGCGCCACGGGGGTGCTGGCGCAGGCGAGGGAGGGGAGGAGGGTCTATCCGGGGGGAAGCTCTCACCGGGTTGCGCAAAAAGTTACGGCCCTGCATGGTGAGGTACAGGCGGCCCGGCTCCAGGGGGGGGCCCAGACTGGAGACACACTCCACCTCGGCCTGGACGGCATGCACACAGGTGAACAAGGTGAGGCCAGAAACGGACATGTAAACAGGCCTACAGACAGACAGACAGACAGTCCGGGGCTATATTTAGCATCATTTACGATACACATCCATCACGTAAAGCACACGGGGGGAAATGTGTTTGCAGCATGCCGGGGTGGGCCGGGGAGGGCCGGGGAGGGGCGGGCGCAGGGCCGGGGAGGGGTGGGCGGGCGCAGGGGGGGAGTGGGACTGGGACTCCATGAAGGCCTATGGTGACCGTCGCCATCACTATCACCATGATGCTATATAGGCAACATCCGTCAACAGTGCTCTACAGCGTTTTGTTCGGACCCCGGGGGCCATAGTGATAATGGGGATGGGGTTTTAGGGTGAAGTGAGGGGAAAGTGTTTCAGGGGCACCTACCATCAACTTCGGCGACAGCCGGTGGCGCCAAAGGCCCCTTGAGGATGCAGCGACGCGCCAGGCCTTGCATACCGCAGGCACAACGCCAACTAGTGTATCTATATCACAGCGCAAAAAGATTTGCTCCAGGATGTCCGAGGTCAGCTCTATCGATGAAGTGGTTTCATGGCAAGTGTTGGTTATCGCAGGCAAGCCATGGCCAACATGGGCTTTTTGCCCTGTCGCGGCCTGCTTTGCTCGACCGTTTGTTGTGGATTGTACTGTAGGCGATGTTGGCGCTGTCAAAGTGAAGAGGTCAAAGAAGTGCCTGACGAAGTCGGTAGTGGTGGAAAACGACATCTGTCGACCTGTTACGGTACCGTATGCCCACTTCGTCTGCCGGAGTTACAATTATTATTTGAACGCTGCGTACCAGAATGCCAGTCAAATGAGGGATTCTTATCACAAAGGCAGGCGCCTCGGGACACGGATGCCCCAAGCAGCTCCGAGTAGGAGGGACTTCGGAGCTGGACAGGTTGCGTTGGAAGGGACAACAGTGCTCAACTTCCGCCGACTTTGGGTTTCATTATTACATAATCAAGCATGCGCATTTGAATAATGCTGCCCTAAGATATGGCTATCAGTCTATCCAAGCTGTTTTGGTTCGTTTTAGCCATTGCATTACAGGTTGTCAAGTCCAAGGATTTACCACAAGGAAATATAGATATATCCGTTGAAAATGCATCGATGCAAGGAGGGTACTACTATTTCAACGAGGCGAGGAAACTTGCTTGCATTGACCGTTTGGTTTGCATGCTGTCTGACCAAACCTGATTTGCACAACAAACCCAAATATAAACAGGTAACAGGCGCGATACAGTATGAAGACCCTGGGAACGCTCCGTACGAGGACGAAGCTGGAAACCTGTACTGGCTCTCCGTCGATGGGAAACGCGTGAAGGAGGCGCCAGACCGCCTCACGTGGGCATGGATTGAGGTTGGTCGGGGAGGGGCCTCGAGGAGCGGGACTCCGGTTCGCCGCACTGCCCTGGCACACTTTCCCCCGTTGCCGCCACACACACAACCACACACACACATACATACACACACATACATACACACACATACATACACACACACACACCACAACTATCATCCACAGCGCTGCAGAACCTCCCATAGAGATGTGGAGGCTTCCCGGCCCCCCCCCGGTATGGGCGACCTCAGTTCGCGAGAGGCACTTCTGAAGGAATCCCTGGAGGTACCCCTTGGGCCCCCGCTGTGCTGTACCTGTCGGGGGTGGGGTTGGGGTTGGGGGTCGGCAAGGGGGGTGCTCATGAGCGGCCCCTAGCCCTAGGTGCACCGTATGCAGCGGCGGCGACCTCCTCTGCCCCCCCTCCCTCCCTACATATCCTTCACCGGCCCCCTGCTCACACCCCTCCACCCCCAAATCCCCATCCGCCTTTCCCTCCCCACGCGCTGCGAGGGGCGTGTGTGTAAACGGCGCCACTGGAGCTCAATATCCCCTCCCTCCCCTCCCTCCCTGCCCAGTCCTGGTCAGTGGATCAGCAGCGGCACTTCTTCTTCAACCAGGCGACCAAGGAGGCGCAGTGGGATAGACCGCCCGATCTGGCCTGGCGCAGATTGCCCATGACGGCTCCCGAGGAGGAACCGGGGGGGCAGTGATGGCCCCTGTTTGGAGGGGCCCCTGTGTGGAGGGGCCCCTGTGTGGAGGGGCCCCTGTGTGGAGGGGCCCCTGTGTGGAGGGGCCCCTGTGTGGAGGGGCCCCTGTGTGGAGGGGCCCCTGTGTGGAGGGGACCCTGTGTGGAGGGGACCCTGTGTGGAGGGGACCCTGTGTGGAGGGGACCCTGTTTGGAGGGGACCCTGTTTGGAGGGGACCCTGTTTGGAGGGGCCCCTGTGTGGAGGGGCCCCTGTGTGGAGGGGCCCCTGTGTGGAGGGGCCCCTGTGTGGAGGGGCCCCTGTGTGGAGGGGCCCCTGTGTGGAGGGGCCCCTGTGTGGAGGGGCCCCTGTTTGGAGGGGCCCCTGTTTGGAGGGGCCCCTGTTTGGAGGGGCCCCTGTTTGGAGGGGCCCCTGTTTGTAGGGGCCCCTGTGTGGAGGGGCCCCTGTGTGGAGGGGCCCCTGTGTGGAGGGGCCCCTGTTTGTAGGGGCCCCTGTGTGGAGGGGCCCCTGTGTGGAGGGGCCCCTGTTTGGAGGGGCCCCTGTGTGGAGGGGCCCCTGTGTGGAGGGGCCCCTGTTTGGAGGGGCCCCTGTTTGGAGGGGCCCCTGTTTGGAGGGGCCCCTGTGTGGAGGGGCCCCTGTTTGGAGGGGCCCCTGTTTGGAGGGGCCCCTGTGTGGAGGGGCCCCTGTGTGGAGGGGCCCCTGTGTGGAGGGGCCCCTGTGTGGAGGGGCCCCTGTGTGGAGGGGCCCATGTTTGTAGGGGACCCTGTTTGTAGGGGCCCCTGTGTGGAGGGGCCCCTGTTTGGAGGGGCCCCTGTTTGGAGGGGCCCCTGTTTGGAGGGGCCCCTGTTTGGAGGGGCCCCTGTGTGGAGGGGCCCCTGTGTGGAGGGGCCCCTGTTTGGAGGGGCCCCTGTTTGGAGGGGCCCCTGTGTGGAGGGGCCCCTGTTTGGAGGGGCCCCTGTTTGGAGGGGCCCCTGTGTGGAGGGGCCCCTGTGTGGAGGGGCCCCTGTGTGGAGGGGCCCCTGTGTGGAGGGGCCCCTGTTTGGAGGGGCCCCTGTGTGGAGGGGCCCCTGTGTGGAGGGGCCCCTGTGTGGAGGGGCCCCTGTGTGGAGGGGCCCCTGTGTGGAGGGGCCCATGTTTGTAGGGGACCCTGTTTGTAGGGGCCCCTGTGTGGAGGGGCCCCTGTTTGGAGGGGCCCCTGTTTGGAGGGGCCCCTGTGTGGAGGGGCCCCTGTTTGGAGGGGCCCCTGTGTGGAGGGGCCCCTGTGTGGAGGGGCCCTTGTTTGGAGGGGCCCCTGTTTGGAGGGGCCCCTGTGTGGAGGGGCCCCTGTGTGGAGGGGCCCCTGTGTGGAGGGGCCCCTGTGTGGAGGGGCCCCTGTGTGGAGGGGCCCCTGTGTGGAGGGGCCCCTGTGTGGAGGGGCCCCTGTGTGGAGGGGCCCCTGTGTGGAGGGGCCCCTGTTTGGAGGGAACCGGGGGGGCAGTGAGGGCCCCTGTGTGGAGGGGCCCCCAGGCGCCATGTGGGGAATGGAATCAAGTCGGTGCCGGCGACCTGCTGGGGCTGTCGTTCGGCGCACTAGGCGGGCAGCGATTCACGCCGCACACGGCTTCACACACATGCAGTCGTCCGGCCGTCGTGATGACTAGGCAGTGCGGGATAACGGAGCGCTTAAAGCGGGACGGTTCGACCGCATCTTTAGGACAAATAGACAGACAGACATACAGACAGACGGACAGGTAGACCAGGCAACCAGGCAGGTAGACAGGCAGGCAGTTCGTAAAAATGCAGCTGCGTGATGGTAGACCTGTTGCATGTGTATGTGCTCATATGTGATCCGCGTTGCTTGCCCGTTTCGGGACGCTGATGACGATGCTCTGAGCGTTACATTACCAGGTCGGCGAGGTCGGCAGCATCGTGTGCTCACCAGGCTGGGCCGAACCAGGATGGGCCGCAACCCTGTGTGGAGGGGCCCCTCAACCCGCCTGTTAGCCCCCAAACAAGTTCGAAGGTGTTCTGTAGGGCTTCCGGATTGCCTAAAGCCCCAATCTCAAACCACTGCTTGTTGTCCTGTGTCCAGAGTGCGAGAAGAGGGGATTGGGGGGAGGCACGGGGGGGGATTTGCGATGAGAGTGAGGTAGATGGGGAGAGCGAAGGAGGAGAGGGCCAGGCAGGGAGAGGGGGGGGAGGAGGTGCACCGGGGGATTGATTGCTGTGTAGTGTAGCGTAGCGTAGGGGCATTCTGCCGCTGACTCACGGCATCCTCCAGCCCCCGGTGGGGGCTCATCGTAACCCGCGTGACGCGACTTGACATGGCTATGGTGGCCTAACGACCTGATGTGGGCTTTGCTTCCGTGCTGTGGGGGTGTGGACGTTGCTGCTGCAGCGCCCTAAGCATCGCGACCAGTTATGCCAGCCGGGGGAGGACGTATGACCACCCGCAGCAGTTCCGCCCTGAGGAGGGGAGGTGCTTGATGACAGCAGAGGGGTAGCCGCTCCTCAGCGGCGTTGCACCCACGGGCTGCCACCTCACCAGGGCTTGCACCGCATCACAGGACATCACATCACCCACCCAGCCCACCCCATAGCGGGTGTATGAGACATGTCATGTCATGTGACATCGTTCCCCCCTTGTACGCGGAAAGGCCCCACCATATCATACGCCCCACCACCAGCCTGCGCCAACCCTGGAGCCGGATCCAGCTGATGTTGGGGCCATCAGGTAAAAACCTGGCTCAACTTTCAGATTTGAAGGACAGACAGACAGACAGAGTGACTGACAAATAGACTAAGCACGGTTATGACGCAGCAGGTGTCGCTCTCAGCGTGCCGTCTTGGAGGCGCCCCGTGTGACGGAGGACACGACACGACTGGACATGCAGCATCGCTGTAGCTAACTTCCCCCTCTGTGTGACTACGACCGCGGCACAGAGAGGAGTGACTCTGGCTGCAGGGTGCAGTCCGATAGGTGGAGGTCGCAGGGTCTTAGGGTCTTATGCAGCCATACATACATACATCGATACCCGTTAGGGTCAAAAATCCTTCCGATTGTGGAAGGTATTGCGCCCCTAGTTGATGGACAGTGGTGACCTGGGATAAAGTTAACCTGCGAGCCGACCAGGAATGGAGTTGGGCCGCTGTCGACCCGGCAGATTCCGTTGGATGCTGGTGGTGGGTGCGGAACCTGAGAGATCCACTGAGAAGTTGACTAGGGTGACTGGATGAGGGTGCCCCGGGGAAGGCAGGGTTTCGCAGGGTAGCTGCCACGGGCGAAGATACACCCCCCTGTTTCACACATCATACAGTGTTTAAGCCATTATGCCGACATGACCACCAAAACCACTGCTACTGTCGATAGTGATCTGTTCGGATCCCCTCCGGTTGTAAATCGTCAAAGTCGTTCATATCAGCATCCCCGCCATCGTCATGGCCGCTGCGAAGTGCGCAGGCCGACCAACATTCAGAGACTGCGAGCGTTACCTCCTTCCCCGCCTGCCCCTGCGCCTTCCAGTGGGGGAAGGGTGAAGGTGAAGTGACCGCGGGTTTACAGCCCATGCCGCCGTTTAGGCGTCCAGGGATGGGCACGATCGCAGCTACTTGCAGCATGGCATATGACCATCGAGGATATGTGTCTGGGGAGGGCCGCTTGGTGCTTTTAGTGGACGGCGACAACACACCTCGCCACCTTCTCGGCCTTTCCGGCGGTGCCCGACCGCCACTAGAACCCCAAATTGCGGGACGAGGGCTTGGCGTGACTCTCCGCTTGTGACAGCAGTGCCTTTGTATTGCGAACACACAGATACTGTGTTTGGGATCCTGCCATTCGCCTTTTGCATAGATTTTGCTCGTCCAGCTGAAAAAATGCTCTATTCTTTATGAAGGGACGGACAGCGTTTACATTACAATGTACGGACACCAACAGGATATTCCAACAGGACACGTGAATTAGTTACCTGTTAAAACAGCATCTGCGACATTATGGTCGCTTGAATAGCGTTTCAACGCACTCGACGCAGCTAGACGTTCGTTAGCCCGTACGGTCGTAGAACTGGAGTCAGGGCTGCAAACCTGGTAAACGCCGTAAACCGGCTTGAACCCTAAAAGCTTAGCCACCTTAATTTTTTATCTGAAAAGTTCGCCGTGCAGCTGACCGGGAAACCTCGATACGGCAGCTTCTGGATAGGTGTAGGCTGCGCCGCTGGCATATAAACCCAAGGCCAATTAAGCTTATAATAAATGTACCTATATGGGTTAATGTGTCATTGATTGCTAATCAACCACGTTCCGCACTACTGCCCGCACTCACCGCTCGTCCTTTGCAACATGGCATTACTGTTGTGTCAAACAATATGAATAAAAATATAGAACCTCAGACCCTACTTATCATACTTGCACGTAAAGTGGCTCTTCGCGACATTGTCAGCCAGTTGCATCGTACTCATACCTCCCGGTGCAGGCATGCCACCTCATGCAAAACCACATGCAAGAATCTGTAAAAATTACCGGCTTGTTGCAAATGCACTTGTCCTTCTAGTTATGGATCTCTACAGTCACTTCTCGCAGTACATTAGACTCGTTTGAGGCGCATCATGCTCCGGAGTTTAGCCGACCTTGAAAATGTCCGCTGACTACAGCTACGATGAGTTCATTGCGCAGGTGAGGTGTTAGAGTGAGGGGGAGGCTGGGATACCTTCTGGGGTCGCCATGCCCGGCGTTGCCTTAAACTTACCTTCATCGTCATTCTTCACATCCTTTCTGCTTATCTCCAAAAGTACTTCCACTTGCTCATTCCGCAGCTTGAACGCAAGCACCAGCAGGAAGCGCCAGGACACAACAGCTATTTCGAAGTCTTCACTGAAGCCTCCCGACTAATAGGGCAGCTGAAGAAGGGCCTCAATGTCTCTATTCACCGCGAGCGACAGAGCGAGGTGCGCGTGGCGGCTCAGAGCTGGCAGGACTCGAGTTACAACGAGCGGGCAGGTGGGGCCGCGGCACCGTCCACCGGGTTTTCGGTTTTATGCAACCCCTTGCCTGCAGGGAAACCCTGCGCACCCTCCTCCCCATAGACAACTTCCTTGCCATGCAAAACGACCCACAACAGCCACTTACTCCACCTCCCCTGTCCAGAAACGAAAGGTGGACACCCTTAGCCTTCTTTGCCCTAAGCCGGATGTAAGGGGCCAACTCACCAGCCCCGCCGGGCCTAAAAGCGCATAGCCCACTCACCCACGCACCCCATCACCACAACACCGCCATTACTCCCCACCCCACCCCACGCCTGAACCCTCTCTCTCTCTCTCTCTCTCTCTCTCTCTCTCTCTCCCCAGTGGGGCCACGTGATGGGGGCCGTAGCTTGCTGACGGGGGCCGCGGCCGCCATGTAACGTTCGGTTAAACTAACTGTTGGATGCACCTGTGTGGCTGCATACATACATACATGCATACATACATGCATGCATGCATGCTGTGTATGCATACATATGCATACATATGCATACACAGCAAGTGCTGCATGGGGGTGGATAGTGATAGTGATGAATATGGTGTTTTTAGTGTTGATAGGGTTCGCACTGCGAAGGGTGGTTTAGGGGCGTCGCAAACCGCTTAACCAGCACACTGTTCACTTAGCTCAACCAACTTCCAAGCTATATTTGTTATGTACCCCAATGGCAATGATGGCCACACACGCGCTGACTCCGGACATACATACATACATACACAGATAATGCAGGAGTGGATATTCTAGACTGGCAGCCTCGGTTCGCGCACTTGAGCCACGCGGATGGTGGCGGTGGCAGTAGCGGCAGCGGCACCGCTGGTGCAGCTACTGCCGCCAGTAGCAAACGGCCCTCCAAGAGCGCGATTGCGGGGTCCCCCACACACCAGCAAACCGGCGGCGGCGGCGGCGGCAGCGGCAGCCTCCACCAGCGCCGCAGCAACACTTCACCTCCCGTCCGCCGCCCCGGCGGCCACGCCGCTACCACCGCCGCCGCCACGACCGCCAGCGGCGAGCTGCCGTCGCCAGCCGGCCCAGCGGCTGCAGCACAGCTGACGGCGGCGGACAGAGCAGCAAATGATCCCATGGTGCCGCCGCTCAGGTCCCCGCAACGGTACAGCGCCGGTGTGGGTACGGCAGCGGATGCCACGACGGCGCCGCGCTATGGCCGTCATGTTTCCGCGGGCCGCGCTTCCCCGGGCCCGCGACGTGCCACCGACAGCGCCGCACTGGAGGCGCGGGGCCCCGGGCCGGCACCCCCCGGCGTCAAGGACGTCAGGGCCCCCGGGGCGGGGCCGTCCCCCCGGAGAGGCGAGGGGGGGCGGAGGCAGCGCCCGCAGCTGCAAGTGCAGCTGCAAGTGCCGGAGCGGGAGGAGGGCCAGCTGCAGCTGCAGCAGCAGCAGCAGCGGGAGGACGCGGAGGAGGATCCGGAGGATTTGGTTGGTACTGGGGGCCGAGGAGAGGAGGGTAACGAGGAGGATAAGCTGTTGGGGACACGGCAGAGGTCCTTACCGGACATTGCCGTACAGCCCCAGCTGCCGCGACTGCCCCCCCTGGACGAGTCCCCCGGGCCCCCCGTGTTGCTCAGCCCCACTGCATTACTCGAGGGCGCGTCAAGGGCAGGTCAGGGGGGGGGAAGGGTTGGGGACGGGAGGGGGAAGGGAAAGGGCGGGGGGGTTGTACGGGTCTCTGTACGACAGTCGGGGGCTGGGCGGCTACTGCGTCCACGAGGGGACCGCAGGGGCGCTACCGCGGGTACTGCTCCCTGGTACGTCACTTGCGAACCCGAACACCCCCAACACCCCCCTACTGTTGCAAACATCAGTATCGACCCTCCACGTCCCTCCCCCCTCTCCTCCTCCCCGCGCTCCCCCACCGCCGCAGATGAGGCCATCCGTGTGTTTGCCCGCACCGCCTACGAACCCGGGGAGCGCCGCCACACGTTGATGCTTTCCCTTGGGGGATGGGGGGCGGGTTTGGGCGGTACGGCGGGCGAGGGGGGGGACTCCCGGGGGCTTCTGGAGCCGCTGCCCCTGGCGCCCGTACCTCGGGCTGTGCCCCGGAGGGTGACCGAGGCGCTCTCGTCCTTGGCGCTACCCCTGGGGCTCAGGGGGTCTGTGGGGCTGAGTACGGAGGTGGGTTGCAGGTCGGGGGTCGGGAGGGACGGGGGTGTGGTGAGTTGCGGATTGCGGGAGAGATCTCCCTCTCCCCCCCCCGTGCGGTTGCGACTTGGTCAGTGCGCTTGGCAGTTTGCGCCCCGCATCACCACCGCCGGGGGGGGAGGGGGCAAAGAAGATACATGTGCGTGTGGGCCGGGGAAAGGCGCCTGTGCGTGTATGTATGTACGTATGTGCGTCTTGAAGGCGGCACCGCTCTAGGGGGGAATCCCCCTGGCAGGGCACTTGGCTGCGGCGCAGCCGCACTCGCAGCCTCATACCACCCGTCCCCGCACACGCACACTCCAGGGACTGCGAGTACGACCCTCCGGGGGAAGCTTCACGGCGGCGGGCGGGATCACCGGCGGCGGCGGCGACGCGCCAATCTCGCCGCTGCCGCTGCCCCTCCGGTCGCCGAGGCGCATCAGCTTGGGAGGTCCGTGGGACCCCGAGTCGTCGAGCTCCGGGCTGTCGTCACCGTCACGCGCCCGTGCTGCAGCGGCAGCAGCGGGCGGCGGCACAACAGCATATGCTCGGCCTAGCGGCGGCAGCGGCAGCAGCCTCTCCGCAGGCGTCGGCGGTGGCGGTGGCGGCGGCGCCGGGGCTGGGACCGTCACTTCTCCTGGATCACAGCTGCCCGCGGCTGGGATCCGCACCGCGAGGGAGTCGTACGCGGGGGCGGGTTTAGGTGGTGGGGGAGGGGGAGGGGGAGCTGCAGGCAGGATTTCTATCGTCGGCGGAGGCAGCATCAGCGGCGAGGCGGCCGCCGCGTCCGGGGCCCCCGGGGGCCTTATCCGTGGCTATGTGGGCGGCGGCGCCCTGGACCACCGAGTGCTAGATGCCGTACCGCGGCTTGGACTGGACGCACCCAGACTCCGGTCGGGGTCTATCGCCGTTACCGCCACCGCCACTACTGCCGCTACTGCTGATACGAGCTCTGGTAGCTCGGGAGCGCTGAGACCTTCACGACCAGGTACAGCACAGCCATGTGCCGCCGCCGCAGCAGCAGCTGGCGGAGGTGGGGCCGGGGCCGGGGGCGGGGGCGATAGCGGACCTGCGGCCACCGGCGTCAGGTTCGCACGCAGCCGTCGTGCCAGCTGTACCGGCGTCCCGGCCGCCGGCGCTAGCGGAGGCAGCATCAGCCTGGGCCCTATGCTGGTGACCCGCGAGCAAGTGGACAGCTACGTAGTGGCGCAGATGGGGCCGCAGACTCGTGCGGCGGCAGGGCAGCAGGGGCAGGGGCAGGGGAATAAGCGAGCCTCCATCGCCAGCGGCCGGCCGGGGCACAACGTGATTGGTACACGGGGCTGTCTGACAGACGACCCGGAGCCTCGAGGGGTCCAGAGAGCCCTGCGGCGGGAAGTGGGTGGGATATCGGATGCCTCGGGCGCGGGTGCTGGAAAGCCGTCATGAAGCCGTCGGGACGCACGGCCATGAAGAGGGGCTTGGGAGTTGTTGCCGCTTGGTG
>NW_003307551.1:1939218-1940102 GCF_000143455.1 Volvox carteri f. nagariensis | reverse complement strand
TCCGTGCTTATATGGAGTGGCACCACAGCGGCACAGGAGCTGTCTAAACATTCCCTATGAATGCTGCGGGTGGTGGCATGTGAGCGCCGCGGCTACTACCTTACTGGACACACTGCGCCTGGCTACTGCACTAGTAGAATGCCGCGGGTGGTGACACGTCAGCGCCGCGGTACTAGGATAGTGGACATAGCATGCCTGGCTACTGCACTAGTAGAATGCCGCGGGTGGTGACACCTCAGCTCCACGGCTACTAGGATAGTGGACACAGCGCGCCTGGCTACTACACTAGTAGAATGCCGCGGGTGGTGACACGTCAGCGCCGCGGTACTAGGATAGTGGACACAGCGCGCCTGGCTACTACACTAGTAGAATGCCGCGGGTGGTGGCATGTGAGCGCCGCGGCTACTAGGATAGTGGACACAGCGCGCCTGGCTACTACACTAGTAGAATGCCGCGGGTGGTGACACGTCAGCGCCGCGGCTGCTAGCTTAGTGGACATAGCGCGCCTGGCTACTGCACTAGTAGAATGCTGCGGGTGGTGACACGTCAGCGCCGCGGCTGCTAGCTTAGTGGACACAGCGCGCCTGGCTACTGCACTAGTAGAATGCTGCGGGTTGTGACACGTCAGCTCCACGGCTACTAGGATAGTGGACACAGCGCGCCTGGCTACTACACTAGTAGAATGCCGCGGGTGGTGACACGTCAGCGCCGCGGCTGCTAGCTTAGTTGACACAGCGCGCCTGGCTACTACACTAGTAGAATGCCGCGGGTGGTGACACGTCAGCTCCACGGCTACTAGGATAGTGGACACAGCGCGCCTGGCTACTACACTAGTAGAATGCCGCGGGTGGTGACACGTCAGCGCCGCGGCTGCTAGCTTAGTG
>NW_003307551.1:1908545-1939071 GCF_000143455.1 Volvox carteri f. nagariensis | reverse complement strand
GGGGAGGGGGAGGGGGAGGGGGAGGGGGAGGTAAGGGAACTCAGAGAGGTGTTTTGCCGCCGCGTCATGGTGGTCGCGGCGGCGGCGGTGCACGCGGTGATGCCCCCCCCCTTGAGGATGGGACAGTAGGGGCTGGAGAGAGGTGTGGTCGGGGCTCGGGGGCTGGAAGGCGTCTCTTGGGAGGGGGATGGGTGCCGGAGATCCTCTTGGGGTGGCGTTGCCGGACGGCTGTACGACGTTGAGGTTGGACGTGCGGTTGGATGGAGTTTGGTTGATCACCCTGGCGAGCTGCTCCGGGTCCGGGGCTGGCAGCACGAGTGACGGTTTTGTTCGTTGCTGTCCCCTGCAGTTGCTGTCCCCATGTCTTGCTCTTGGACGTGGGATCGGGGGGACGGGGTGAGACGGACAAACCACTGGCGAGTGAAGCAGACACCGGAAATTGGAGCGGAGGGGGAAAGACGCTGAGATGAGCATCGGTGCCTAAGTATAAAATAAGCGGTTCGTGGATTCCCGGCAAGCATACATACATACATACATAACTTATGCACACGGTTGAGGTTGAGGCACCTCGCTGCTTTACGCCGGGGGCCCCGCACGGCGATATCGCGGCACGGATGATGTCTGTTGAGGTTGTGGAAATTTTGACGTTGGCGGTTGTGACCTGGCGAGCTGCAGTTTCTTTTGCTAAACCGAAGCATGGCCGTTTTACCGCAGTGTCTTGCATGCATGCATACATACATACATACATACATACATACATACATACATACATACATACATACATACATAGATGTGTACATGATTTTCAGGGCCGGCGGCGGGCGGGTGGGAGGAGCTCCACGCGTTGTTGGGGCTTTTGCTCCCCCCGGATGAGGCCACATGGCTTCACCGCGTGCAGGTACCCCGCTATGTGTGTGTGTGTGTGTGCAGGTGCCGTTGCTGAAAACCACCGCACGTGCACATGGCACGGAAATCCCGTATCATGTCCGTACACACATGTTGGGGGTTGCAACTACTTCGGGGCTTTGCGGCGCTCCCCGCAACCCCCTTGGCCGTTCGGTGCACTGCTGCAGGGTGTTCAGTGCTACGGCTGCTGCTGTTGCTGCTGCTGTCGCTGTTTTTTCATTCATGCTCTCGAGGTGCGATGAGCTGGTGTCGGGTGGTGGTGGTGATGGCCCAATGCAGTGAAGTGCACTGCGGCGTGCCTTCTCACCGGGTGTCACGAACGGAGCCTCGAGTCTTTCATTTGCTCCCCTCTCTTACCCCCCTTCTCTCTCTCTCCCTCTTTCCCGTTTCTTCCTCTTCCTGTCTATATCGTCTCCCTTTCTCCTCTCGCCCTTTCACGAGCCTCTGCCCGCATTAGCAGCAGCGACTTGTTGGGCGAGGTGGTGCCAGTCCTCTAGGGGACGTTACGTCTGCAGTCCGATGCTCCTCTCCCCGGGGCTATATGGGGGGAATGTCTTCCAGCGGACGGCTGTGCACGGCGATGTGTGGTGCAGTCCCGTTCACCACTAAGAGGATTTTTCCACGGCACCTTTCGTTGATCCAGTCGGAGCCTGTTTCTTCACAGCGGGTTCTGTGGATGTCAATGCTGTTTTTTGTTGTTGCTGTTATTGTTGTTGTTATTGTTTGTTGTTGTTGGTGGTGGTGGTGGCCGCTGTGAGAGCAGTCGCGGAGGCTCTGCTCCTGGGATTACTGTCTGGGGGTTTGGGGGGCCAGCTGAAGATGTGTATAGCCGCCATCTGCGGTGTGTGTTGAGTGGGTGAGTTGATGCGGCGCTGGGGCGGGGGAAACTGTTCGGTATCCTTTCCCCTGATGAAGAGTGCGAATGGGTTGAGTGAACATGTGTCTCAGTTTTGTTGAGTGTGTTTTGGAGTGTTGTGAGGTGGATTTGGTTTCGGCGCCTTAAGGGACCAGCGGCGGGGGCGGAGGGCTGCCACTGTTTCTGGCGATGTCCATCTGTGGCAGAAGAGCGCTCCAAATGTGCTTCCTGGGATGGCGATCCCCCGGACGGGAACTAGACAGTGGCACGGTCATGAGGCGGGGAGGGAGGGGAGGGAGGGGGCGGCTTCTCGCCAGCATGTCGGTGTGGTCTTGTGTGGTGTGGTGTGGTGCAGAGCATGGCAGGCCCCCGTTTGGACAGGGCATGGTGAAGCTATCAATGCATCTTTCCCGGTGGCTTATGCAGTGTGCAGTGTGACACTGTACGGCCGCTAATTTATCGATGCATAGGTTACTGCTGCTGTCTGTGTCAAGGTAAGAGAACGGCGTCGCACACAGTGTGTGCCCCGGATGCCGTGACCACGAATCTGATCGCTATCTCTTCGGCACTGTGCGCGCATCAAATGCACACGAGCAGAAGTTTTTTTCGTCTGTCGCTGCACAGGTTTGCTATCACTATGCAAGCGAGTCTGGAGGGACAGTAATGAACTTTAGGTGGCCGGGGGGGGGGAAATGCCCCAAATGCGGGGGGAAACTGCCCCAACTATTCTTCACGAATGGTTGCTGCGGAGCTATACAGGTGGATGTGCATTACTGCTTGGCTCATACCGACAGTGGCCGTGCAAACCATATTAAATACAGCGCACTTATTAATACAGTCGTATTGAATTTATTGATGGAAGGGGGAACGAATGTCGTACAATGGATCGCGGAATGTTCCTCAGCGAACGAGCCGTACAGCCGTAGCATCGCGCGCTCACCCTTATTCGGCATAGTTGTGTATGTCGCAGCGCTAATTCTTGATATTTGGACGCTTGTTCGGTAACCGGCCGTCCGTGCTTATATGGAGTGGCACCACAGCGGCACAGGAGCTGTCTAAACATTCCCTATGTACGTATGTATGTGCGTGCGTCCGTGCGTATGTATGTATGGCATGTATGTATGTGTGAGCTGCGAGAAGTCAAGATGCAAAAACCTCACCACGGATGCGGCCCCAACAACGAAGCTGGGTCTAAACACACCGCACGCTGCCCCCCCCCGCGGCGGCACATCCTCTGTCCCAGGAAAGGCACATGTATGTATGAGCGTATGTATGTACGTCCGTCCGAATCTCTGCCGCCGAGGCAAGGGGAGGAGAATACGTGCACCGCGCGAGGGAAGGAAGGGCTGTCTGGCGCCCTCCAATCACACGTGCGTGTAGGGCGGATGTCGGTACACGTGGACGTGGGGTTGAAGGCCGGCAGAGGTCTGACGAGGTTGTCTCAAATATAACACGCATCACGCAAAAATGTGGACACACATGAACACACAGAAAGATACCTAATGCATTATTTTTTCTGTAATAGCAGAAGCAACAAGACGCTCGCCTCACGCTGGTCACACTTTACAGCCACCACCTTTCCTCATGCAGCATCCTCTGGAACTGCTAGCGATGCACTACGGCCCCCTCCTTCCTCCTCTGTCTCTCCTCCTCCTCCTCCTCCGCACCGCCGCCGCCGCCTCAGCACAAGGAGGGTGTGCAGCACATGGGAAGCTGTGCTCATCCTTCCTACACACCTAGAGAGCACAATAGGAGCATGATCTTGTTTGGCTCCGCGGTCTGCGCGAGTGCGTCCTTGACAGCAGGGGCCCATCCCGTCATGCAGCAGCAGGGGCCAATTCGTACCGCACACTGCCATCCGTTGTTGCTTCCGTACTCCACGACAGACAGTCCGCCGCTGCGACCTACCCGCTGCCGCCGCTATCCTGAAATGAAACAACAACAACAACACACCAACACACCTAAACACCGCGATTCAGTCACTTTGTTACACACACATGCAGCCCGCGGCAAAAAAACACATCAACCGCTACCCCCCCCATCCCTCATCCATCCTATTATTTGATGTCGAATCCGATGTGTCGCAACAAAATACGTACTAACTTGTACAAAGCCAACGGCTGAAGCACCTGCCCCCCCTGCCTCCTAGCGTTAGGCGTACTTGTACTTGTCCACCCGCTCTCATTGCTTATAGCTGGTGCACCTAAGCACACCACATGCAAATACACATGAAGACTTGAAACACGGTGACCCTCAGCTCTCCTTCCCCCCCTACCCATGGCCCATTTCCCCTGCACTCCGCACTCCACATTCACCCCACATACACCCCGGCATCCAGCACCCATCAAACCAAATACAGCCCAAATCCCATCTCCATATCTCCACTCTTCCTGCAACAGCCCCAAGCCCAACCTCAATCAGGCGGCCCCCCCCCCCGCCGCCACCGCCGCCGCTGACCAGGTCGGCTCCTTTCCACTTTTGCTTGCCATGCCCTACCACGCATGCATATGCCTTCGGACAGTAACGCAGCTCAAAGTGTAGCACACATACATACATACATTCAGGCACTACTGGTAGAGACCTGTCAGGGGGGTCGAAAATCCTTCCGATGGTGGAAGGTAAAGTGCCCCTAGTCGATGGACAGTGGTGACCTGGGATAAAGTTAACTTGCGAGCCGACCAGGAATGGACTTGAGCCGCCGTCGATTCGGTAAATTCCGGTGGTGGGTGCGGAACCTGAGCGATCCACTGAGAAGTTGACCAGGGTGACTGGATGAGGGTGCCCCGAAATACCGGGGAAGGCAGGGTTTCGCAGGGTAGCTGCCACGGGCGAAGATACACCCCCCTGTCCCACACATCATACATACAGTCCCAGACGGTCCCAGGATTAATCCCGACCTAGGATAGGATAACAATTCCTCGACCGTAAGAGGGTGGATGCACCCCCATGCCGATGGACGGTGAGATGGGCCAGATAGGTTATAGCCAGAGACCTGAGAGCCGACCGCCAGGGGGGGGAGTGAAGTTGGAGGACGCCGCCGTCGATCCGGCGGCATATTCCACTGAATGATGCTGGTGGTTGTGGTTGTGGTGGTTGTGGTGGTTGTGGTGCTGAGCCCCAAAACGTCACTGACATCGCACACGTCGGCATAATGTATGGATGACAAGTATGTATGCCCGAAGGTGTCCCGAAACCTCCGGGAGGGTAGTGGTAGTGGGGACAGCCAGGCCAGTGGCAACGGGTTAACCTACCTGTACCCGGACACACCATAAACAGAGTCACACAGAGTCAGGCAGCTGCAAGCACATCATCAACCCCCCTCTGAGGAGGAGAGGAACCCCAACAGACCATCGCAGCGGGAGGGCGATTCATCCAATAAAATGGACACATCGGCATGTGGGTGGGGCTCCGGCGTGACCCGAGAGCAGAAAGGCGCGAGTGCTGGAGATGTGTGTGTATGCGTGTGTGTGTATGCATGTGTGTGTCCGGGGGTTCCCTCAGCTGCACGAAATAGGCCCCGCCCCGCCCCCTCACTGCAGCTGTGCGCTTCCATGTACGGCCACCCTTTCGGCGGCGTCACCTTCGCGACCGTCCCTCCCTCCTCCCCCATCCCCCGCCCCCTACCACACCCTCCGCGTTCCACCGTGGACCTCAACCCGCCCCCCCCCGCACGCGGTGGCGGCCGCAGTCCCCCCCTCGGACCTCCCTCCCGCCACTCAGACGCCTGTCCTAACCCGTCCCCTGCCATCCGCCAACGCTGCGCGAGACACCCTCCTCCAGCTAGCCATGCGCACCACACACGCCCTCTCACTCTTCTGCAGGCCCCCCTCTCTCTTTTCTCCTCCAGTGCGTACTCCAACCCCCCCCGTCCGCTGGTTGCAGCGGTCAGTACGGCAGTACACGTAAACCCCCTCGCCCCCACCCACAAGTGCACTGGCGCTTGAGGGGCCATTCTGGTCTCGCCCTGGGTGGGATCCGCAGCGGTGCTCTCGGGCGGGGTGGTAACCCCCCCCTGGGGTAGCCGGGCCCCCTGCAGCCTGCAGCCCTCGCTCGCAACCTCGCCGCTGCCCGCCCCCCCTCGCCGGTCGCACCACACCACACCACACCACACCACAGCAGCTCACCAAGCTAAGGGGATCTCTACGCGGACGGAGCTTCGTCCGGGAGGTTCAAACCCCCCCCACACATCTACCAACCTACGCCGTCAGCCGCTGCCGCCACCCACGGGGAGCCACGGGGTGTGGGCTCGTGGGGGCGACCGAAGCTGCGCCGCTGCCCGACGGAAGACGGTCCCACGGCGCAGTGTAGACGTGTAGCTCTCGTCCTCAGCTCAGCACCGTTCCCTCCAGGCCAGCCAGCGCCTAACCTCGCCTAACCTCACCTCACCTCACCCCGCACGGCTCATCTTTCACCGAGGCAAGGTGGAGTTGAGGCCTCTACCGGCCAAGCAGATGCTGTGTCCCGTAATGCCGAGGTCCAAATCCCCGCCGCCGCCACCGGCAGCAATGCCACTGCCAGCTCCACCGGAAGATGACGACACACCGCCTCCTCCCCCTCCCCCTCCACCACCGCCGCCGACGCCTCCATGCCCTATCCCCACTGCTGAGCACTGTCGAGCCCCACCTGTGCTGCTGCTGCTGCCCCCGCCCCCGGCCCCTCCTCCCGCCACCGCGGCGGGGGGCCCCGGACTCCACTGCGGCTGCATGTAAAGGTGGTGGTGGTGGTGGTGGTGATTGTGGTTGTGATGACCGTACTGCTGTTGGAGGTGCTGCTGCGTGTGTGGCAGCTTTTGGGCTAGGTAGCTATTGACGTAGGCAGCCAATTGCGCGATGGTGGGTCGGGACTGCGGCAGCGGCTGTAGCATGCTGGACACCAGCTGCCGCAGCTCGTCCGGTACAGAAGGCGGTAGCGCTTCGTATTGGCAGTTCTGTATTAGCTTGCCCAGTACGTACAGACTCTGATTCTCCTGCGCCGAGCCAGAAGAATGGGACAAAACGGGACGGGGGAGGGATTGCAACAGGAAGCAATGGGAAAGGAAGGGTTGCTGGAGGCGGTACATTTCTTCCCGGAACTGCATCCTAGGGTATGGCTAGGGAGACGAATCTCCGTTAAATCGGGTTATTGGACCCGACATGGCGGTCTCCTCATCGGTTGCTTGCCGGGCAGGCAGCCGCCCCATCATGCCATATGACCACACGGTGTCACATCCCGAGGAGGGAGGAGTCAAAGAAGCGAAAAACAGCTCAGTGAACCCCCTCAACAGCGCCCCCCGCCTCCCCACCGCACTCGCGGAGCCGTGCGCCCGTGACCGCTCGCAGCGGAGATTTTTCCCAGCAGGCTCAAAAACACATGGCGCTCTGTAAAAGCTGCCTCCTCCTTGCGCCGTCCTCCTCATGCGATTTCCCCGCGGCCTCGCTGCTCAGATTAGTAAAAACGCGCACACTCGCACATAGCCTGCTATGTAATAGCCTTATTCCCCCGTTAATGACATTCATTTAGCTTTGGCAACGCCTGTTCGGTTCTCCATGTTTTTACCTTGTAAAAGGGGTTTCGGAGCGCAATGAGCTCGTACAGCAAACAGCCCAGGCTCCAAATGTCGGAGCTGAAGTCATAGGGCTGCCCGCGAACCACCTCCTGCCCGGGGGGGGGGAGAACAACGACATAGCACATGCAGTCACATAATCGTCAGCATGCAGCAAGCCCATTATCATCAACACAAATCCATGGGACCGAAAACATATGCATATGCCGCTGTGTAGAGAAGCAACGTGGCTCGGGCTGCACAGCGAGCGGTCCCCCCCTCCCTCCCCCTTTTTTTTCCCGGGCTCTTGGACGAGCAGCACGCAGCGTTCACAATCCCATACCCCTGCAGCAGCAGTGGTGTTGTGGCCGCCGAGATCAAAGCAAAGCTCCTAGCGGTTCACTTAGGGCCGCACATTGAGACATACAGAAACACACGTAGCGCTGCCTGAGAGCTCTGGACCCCGGACCCTGTTGAGTTACCCCTCACCGGCGACATGTAGTACGGCGTGCCTACCGTCGTTTGCGCCTGGGGCATGGAACGGCGGAGAGCGCCAGGAGGGATGCGGGGTTGGT
This sequence comes from Volvox carteri f. nagariensis, assembly GCF_000143455.1. Taxonomy (NCBI): domain Eukaryota; kingdom Viridiplantae; phylum Chlorophyta; class Chlorophyceae; order Chlamydomonadales; family Volvocaceae; genus Volvox; species Volvox carteri. Next base: position 1,931,213 of record NW_003307551.1, on the reverse strand, counting down.
CATCGGTGTCCCGGGAGAAAAATGGGCGCAGTGCGGTGCGGAGTGAGAGATCGCGGGGTGAGGGAGAGAGAGACTTCGTTGGCACCCTAGGGTTTCGCCAATCGCCGCGTTTCCTCTGTCTGTGCGGCTGCGCCTTGCTCAGCTCTCAGTGCCCTACCCAGCATTTAATGGCTACCCCTCCTGTAGCGGTAGGGCGGAGCAGCACCTTCCGCCTCTGCGGGGGCAACCGATACCGATACGTGGATCGGCCGTTCCCTCCCCAGTCAGCCACCCAGTCAGCCACCCAGTCAGCCACCCAGTCAGCCACCCAGTCAGCCACCCAGTCAGCCACCCAGTCAGCCACCCACCTGCAGTGTCCTGCTACTGAAGTACCTGCTGAGCCCCAGGTCCCCCAATTTGAGGTCCCCAGAGGCCGTCACAAAGATGTTCGAGGGCTTCAAGTCGCGGTGCATCATGCGCCGGTCGTGCATGTGCTTCAGCGCGCCGCAGACCTGAGCGGGAGCCGCCACCGCACACGCATCATCCGCTGTCAGAGCCAACCACATTCCTCATCCCCACCCCCCCAAAAAATAACATAAACCTATCCCCGTCAGCCAGGGATGGAAAGACAAGACCATCCCCGTTGATGACGAGAGATCATCAACGTACACTACTGAGGGCGCGTGGCTGAGAGGGTTACAGATGGGAGGAAGCTGCCCGGCAGCAGGGCCCCTAAGGAGCCCTAAAGAACAGGACCCCCCGCGACAATCGCAATTCAGCAGGCGGGCATCATCACATGGTAGGTCCCCCCAGGCCAGCGCGGTTGCCTACATGAACCACCAGCATCAAGATCCCCTAGACAGCCGTGATCGCGAAACGCACCGGCAGTCCAGTCATGCCGCCTACGTGTCAGGGTACCCGCAAGGCCGTAGGGGCGCCTTCCAGTGAAAACAGTATCCAACAGCTGTTTTGGCGGCACCAAATGCCGGGGTAACATTTGGGGTAAAACCTTTGGGGCGACACTCTCCTTACGGTGCAGTCCTCTAGCGTGACTGGCGCCACTAAGGCCGCGCTTCTTCCCAGAACCCCTCCCCTCCCCTCCCCTCCCCTCCCCTCCTGGCTTACCTGTTGGAATTGCACCCACACCTGCTCGGGACTGAATGCTTGGCCCATCTCCTGGCGCTGCTTAATGACGTGGCCTAGATCTCCCCCCTCCGCCCACTCCAACACGATGACGAGCTCGTTGTTTTCATTGGACAGGAAGGACCTAAAGCACTTGACGATGTGGGGGTGCTCCACGTTCTGCAGGATCTTGACCTCCTTCACACACGCCTGGCGGCTGGCCTGGTCCATCATGTCAAAGATCTCCACCTGCAAGGCGAAAGGGATCAGCAGGCGGCGGCGACTGGGTTTTGAACGTCATAACGCTGACAACCATTGTGGGAGAAAAGTATTACAACCCCGCAGGTCGTGGCACTAAGGCGGTAGATCCGCAACCGTGGCAAGTACTCAGGCTTCCAGTCCTCCCTCCACCGCTCTCCTTGCAGGAGTACTCCAGGACGTCCCGCCGGGCTCAACAATACCGCCTTGGCGGCCCAACCCAACAACGGCATTAACGAGGACAACACACCGGAAGATGGCGGCGATTACAGCAGGAGGCGGAAAGCTGCTCTACGCTGTGCGTACACCACAAGGCAGCGCCTGGGGTTTTGTTTGACCGCCACTGCCGAAATCACGCGCCTTGGGTTATGCAGACGATGCTATCTAAGCAAAAGTGCTTCTGTGCGTTAAGCTGTGTGCTTGTGAGTACTTGTCACCAATAGGGGGAAGGGGGTCCATGCCGGTCTCTGTCATAAATTCCCGTGCAGGAGGAGAAACACTCCATGACTCTGAAGAACAGGTGCAGCAGCAGCAAATCGAGCATGGAAAGGTGCCGGTGGCGTATTCTGGTTGGGCCAGGTGGGCTGCTTAGCCAGGACACAAACGCTCATATACGCGTATTGCCAACCCCGCGTGCCACACGGCCCACGCAATCTCACCCGTTTAATCGCTACCAGTTCCCCTGTTCGAATGTCCTTTGCAAGGTAAACCTGCGAGTACTTGCCGCGCCCGAGCAAGCGGTCCAACTGTCGACGGGAAAAGGAAGCGGTGAGGTTCCGATGGTACCCGAGGTTACGCCGGGGTGCAAAGCAGGGGTAAGCCGCTTGATATACCTGGTAGTCCGCAAGAGACCCATGGCTAAATGCTGCCCCAGATGTAATGTCGCTTGTCATGTCGCTGCCCACATCGGTATCTGTACACACGCTTCCGCCTCTGCCATTTGTGACCGGCCTGGTACTATCAAGCAGCATCGATGTTGTTGAGGTTGAATCCATTTCCAACAGCTGAAAGGATACCAGTGAGTTTCTAGTGTACAGGGTGTTAACTATTGGCGCTCTTTCACCACATGCATTAATGCCGTCCAGTCGCGGAGCAAGGACAGTCGGCCTCTACATATGTCACTTGTGGTGCCAAAATGCTATGACCGGAAGTCTATTGCACCGGATTCAGTCACCAAGGACTCGCTGCAGAACGTACGTTTAGGTTCACTGCTTTATGTCCGAAAAGGTTAGGTAAAAGGCTACTTCCCTCATCTACATGCACCCAGAAATCATGTAAATAGTGATCAGCGTTGTTGATGAAAAGCTTTGCATGGGCGTGGCGCCAATCAAAACTCGTTGCAGGACAAGTCGTGCAGCGAACGGCCAAAACTGTTGGACCGGATGCTAAGATTTTGTATGCTTCATGTGTAATAGATATTAGGGTAGGCTGCGGGCTTTCCATCCTATCGCTTGCAGGGTAACTTGCCCGCAGTCACCAACATGAGCTACTCCGCATACTTTACCAGGGCTAACTTTAGCTTCCCAACCGGGTTTGCTGCCCTTGTGGGTGGCGTGCTCTACTTGCAATTCGTCACGGGACGGCCCGCGTCCGGGACGAAGGAGATTACCACCGCTGAGTACAACGCTACGCCTGTGATCTACCTTCAACATCCCGACCGTCACCCAACGGCATTTCCCAAGGTATGTTCACCGAAAGTGTTGGTGTCTTGGGCTTGATGTCGTCGCTTTCTTCCGACTTCAGGGCTGTCCTTCCAGGTGCCGCATATGACGGACGTTCCTCCAGCTCTTGATGAGCTGTACGCTAAGGCGCACGGCAAGGCTCACCACCATTAGGGCAGTGGGAAGGAGCCTGCCATGATGAGCACAACGAGCTTAAGCGTAGAGTTCCTGGCGGGAATGATGGAAGTTTATCCAACGTAGGCAGGAGGTGCCAAATATCCATATGTTCTTCGCCTTGGCACAGGCTGTATGTCGCGGGCTGCGCAGTTGGGCTTGTTGCTGGCACTGGTGCTCTCTTGTGCTGCGGTTATGTAACTAATCTAGCTTCATGATATGCAATTCATCTGACTCCCGTTACAAGCTCTCTTGCCTCCAATCCCTGCACAAACCGCCATACTGCACATCCATCAACTGCGTTCCGCTGTGCTAGGGCCGATGGCATTCCCTGGCCGCGCTCCCTCGCGCAACCATACATTCGAACCCCGACCACGGCCACCTGCGCCCAGCTTCGGCCATGATTGCCGACCTGCGCTTGCTGGAGCTCCTAGCGGCGGCCTTACCGGAATCCCCCCCACTGCACCCGAGGGCCCTCCAGCCAGCCTAGCATCTGCTGGTGCCGGCGCTGAAGCCGGCAGCCCAGGCACAAACGGTACCGCACTTGGGTTAAGACGGCCCGCGGGCGCTATGTTTGCCGCACTACCTAGCGGTGGCATTAGCACTGGCATCCTAACACCAGCCGAATCAATTCCCATGCCAGCTAAATTTATGCCCTGCAGCAGAAGTGCTGCTTTGAGGGTCACAACAATGGGCAGGTCCATCAGCAAAGATCCCGACAGAGCCGCGGCGGCCTGCGTGGCCTGCTCGGTCGCCATCTCCACGACTGCTACTCCCGTGGGTCGTCCGGTCACCTTGTCGCGCATGATGGTGACGTTCTTCACCGGTCCGACAACACTGCAGGATGTGGGATACGCCAGATTCAGCCACTTATTTCAGTGCACCTATCATCAAGTCATTGAAGCGCAGGGCAAAACACGTCAATAGACATACTCAAGAAAATAAAAAACTCGATACCTATCTCGGTAAATAACCTTCCATACAATCAAGTTTCATAATGCAGATAGGCCCCAGAAGAACATGTGCCTTATCACCCCCCCCCAGCATCTCCCACCTGAAATGCGCGGCCAAGACCTCCTGACTCGCCAGAAAGTGCACGTTCGTCACCACAACGCTTCGCAAATCCGCGTCCAGCTGCGCTGCCGCAAGGCGCTGGGGGTCCGGTTTCGTTGGTGGTACCGATTGCTGAATCACTGGCTTTCGAGGCGGTGAGCCAGACCCACCTTCAATGACCACACCCGACATGGACGTGGGCATGATTGTTGCCGCGCCGGTGCCACCGGCTCCCGGCCCCTTGACCCCCCCGGCCACCGAAACACCTGCCACCGGTCGGATGCCCACTGTCGTAGCAGATGGAACGGAAACGTGCTGAGGCTGGGGCCGGGTAGCCATGGGTATCTGCTGCGGTTGAATACCCTGCTGCTGCTGTTGTGCAATGGCCGGTTCTGGTTGTGAAGCAGGCAGTGACTGGGGGCGTACCAGAGACTGCTGCTGTTGGGGTTGCAACCGCAGGTTAGGCTGTAGCTGAAAGGGCTGCTGCTGTGGCTGCGAATGCAGCTGCGCTTGTGGATGCGGCTGTTGCTGCGGCTGTTGAGGCGGTTGCGGTTGTCCCTGTGCCTGTGGTTGGGGCTGCAACTGCGGTTGAGGCGGCGGGGAAACATCCCTTGCCGCTTCCATTCGCGCGAGCTTCTCCTGCATCGCCGCCATCTGCTTCCGCAGGGCCTCCAATTCAGCTGCCTGGGTATCCACGGGCCCCGCGGTGCCAGACACAGGAGCAGCTGCTGCCGCGGTTTGCTTGCTGGACGGACCCCCCTCGATTGTGGCCTGGTCGCTGGCGGAAGTAACCTTGACCGGATCCTGCTTCGGTGGTCCAGCGGGCTGCTTGGTGACGCCTACAGGAGCCGTCGCCGGCGCAAACTCCACCCTCGGCCTGCCAGAGGCTGGGCCCGCCCTGAGGGCAGGTGCTGGAGGTGGCTCAGCGGCCGCGCGCAGCGGCCCGCTAGGCTTCTGCGCATTGATCCCTCGGGCCGTTTTGGGAGGGGAACCCAGTATTGCCGCATCTGCATCCGCCTCCCCCTCTGGACCGCGCTTCCTGCCTGAACCCGACGTGTCCATTGCTCTATCCACCTTATCCGAACCTGCAAAGCACGGCAGCTCAATCAGGGAAGGCAAACGCCCTCAGTTAACTCGGGCTCACAGGGAAACGGACAGGCGAAGTAGCGGTGTGCGCAACTGCTATGCACATACACGACTATCTCAATGGTGCGAGAGGACGAAACAAAGTAACGCATCCAATGTGGGTTCTGCGCCCGCAACCTACACTACGCGATGAAGGACTTGCGCCAGATTTCTACATTGAAATCATCGCGTTCAAAACTGGCCTCATGCGATCATCTGCAGCCCGTAACTAGCCAAAAGATAATACATTCCGGCTGCTGCTGCGCAACGCACCTTCCAGCCGCTGCAGCGCCGACACACGAGCGGGCGCCGCCTCCGGAGCTGCACCGCTGGCACCTAGGCGTTCGAAGACACTGGCTTTCGATCCGCGAGCCCCAGGTCCGCCCAGGCCGCCCAACGCGCTCCGAAGCAAGTTCGCAGTCACCAAAGGTGCGTGTCCAGGCCTCCGACCACGGGGTGAACGCGAACGCGAGCGAGATCGTGACCGGTGCGCCGGAGCCCCACCCTTCTGCCGAACGCCGTCGCTTTCCCGTTCATGCCCTCGCAGCGCTGATGTGTCCCCGTCGCCGTCTCGGTGCCGTGATGCCGGCCTCTCAGCCTCGGATTCATGCCTGCGCCTACCCGGGCCCCCACCCCGTTCGCCCTCCCGCTCTCGTCCCCGATCCCGCTCTCGCTCCCGGCCATCTTCACGCCCACGGTGGCTGGCCGGAATGCGCAACGGGTGGTCGGCTGTGTCCTGATTCGAGTGAGGCATGATTGGGGCCCGCTCTGGTGCTGCCAAATTCCCTGCCGGCGCGGAGGACTTAGTGGCACGCTGCTCATCGGCTGGCTGCTTTTGCTTCTGCCAGGACTCCCAATCCAGAACAACGGAGGACTTAAGGCGCCGGCGCTCCGCTGCAGCAGAGAATTGTTCCTGCTGCTCTTTCGCTTGCTGCTGTTCCTCCACTTGCCGCTGCTGCTGCTTTGGGAGCTGCGTTTCGCTTGGATGCCGTAGCTCCCCTGGAGTTGCAGCGGCCTGGGAGCTGGCACCAGCTGTGGAGATGCGGTGGGTCCCCAGGGGCTGCCCTGGAGACGGGATGGTATCAGACGCTCTCGAACGCGGGCGTTCCGGGCGTTCCGAGAAGTTAGGTATCGGTATTGGCTCACGTTGCCGACGCCTGCTGCGCTCAGGCTTCTCTGATAGTTGTGCATCGACCCCCGTAACTTTGCCGGCGTGGGTAACCTGCGCAGCTTGCCCAGCCGGCTCGGAAGACCCATCCCGGCCAGTGTCCCCACGATCGTGCTCATGCGACTGAACGGCATCAAACCGAGTCCCCCTTCCGGCTGATTCCTCGGCAATGCTTGCAGGGGCTGCGGCTGTGTCATCATCTTCCAAGTCCGAACCCTCAAGTTGCTGGGCTTCAAGGTCTTCAAGTCTCAGCTCAACCTAAGAAATATTAAATGATCCGATAAATATAATTAGAAGCAAAATTCCCCACACGGAGAAGCAAGCCCTCAGGCTTACCTCCTCCATCGGCACCACTTTGGCGACACTTGGGAGCGGCTTTGGAGCTTGCTTGGAGCTGCGTGGATATGAATTACATTCAGACCGCTGCTATTGCACGCCAAGCGGGGGTGACCAAGAATGCCACAAGCTCTGCGTCACGATCGTTCTTGCGGTGGCTGACCTGGCTGGGTTTTCCTTGCTTTGGTACTCACTGCCATGAAGGCGAAGATGCTTGTAAAGCCTGCGGTGAGGCATAATGGTTCCGCTCGAACAGATTGCGCGAGGCAAGGCCTGTGCAGTTTGTATCCCACAATAACGTACCAATCGAGTAGCTGCACAGTAACTGGCTCCTGCAAAATAGCCTTGAGCTGCGAATGTATCTTCTTGCGGTCATAGCCCTTTGTAAGCATGGCCGTCAAGTATTTGGCCACGGTGGCATCCGCTGATGGATCCCATATCTCCTTCAACTCTGCGTGCACACGGCGCTCTAGCTTATCGGCTTCTGGTGTATTCTGCTTTATGGTGAAACTGTTCTGGGGCGGCATTGTGGCCTACAGCCGGTATCTCAGCTTCTATATTTTGCAACCCAATTACAACATGGTGATATAACGTATGAAAGGCGATTGTACCATGCCCAGGGACGTTGTGCGGAACTATAACTTGGAACAACGCCGGGAGTGTACGTCTACGCAAACGGCACCCATGCGCACAAACACCTCTCGTAAAGATGAAGCTATACCATAAATCATAGAAAGAATTACCCGCAAAGCCTTAATGACGGTGAGTTTCACCGCAACAACAGTTAATGCCCCGCGAGACCCTTGCAACACCACGCACGATACTCATGCGTCCCAACACTTAACGCATTTCTCCAAATGAAGAAGCTAAAGTTCTGCTCTCCCTACTAGTGGTAGAATAGCTTTCAAGCGCAGCTATTATACTCTCCAGCAACAAGGCCCATGGGTGAAATCCTGTTGAGCACACATATTGTAACCCATCAGTCCAACCGCATCCCGCATCAAAGCCTGATGCCTTGCGAGCAGTGAGCATCAGTACAGTTACGGCGGCCATCCAGAGCCGCAATACAACTGAAGCAACTCCAACTGCGCGTCGAAGTTAAAGTACCCACACCCCGAAACATCGGGGAAGGTAGGGAGTGCTAATGGCCACGGTTGAAGCTGTACCCCCTCTACTTCACGCAATCACGCGGAACCACGCACCGTAAACATCAATGGACGCCTATGCCTGCAGAAAGATTTGCATGTCACCGCAATGAGGCTCGCAATGAGCATCTTTTTTCCATGTACACACTGGGACCAAACGCCTGAATGACCTGTCTCCCCGACCAAACACAGGAGACAGGACATCCGAAATTCACATAGCCTCATAGATGACCGCATTTGCTCGCCCCATTGCTCACCCGTCATGTCCGGACTCCACGATGACTCTTCCTAACGGCCTCGCCTTCACGACCGCTTTCGTAACCGCCAGAATGAAGCCGTCCGGCCTACAGGTGGTGTGTTGCCCTCGTCTCCATGCATGCATGCGTCCCGCTACCCCGATCGCCGCGAGGGTCTCCCTGGTCCCCTGAGCAATAGCACTGTCGTAAGGCGACAACAGCGTACATCCGCACGTACCCAGCTCGCAAGTGACATCTATCGCAAATCCGCCAATCACCCGCCAATGCCGGCCTTCACCACACTTACGAAACCCTAAATTCCCCCATTTACCACCGGGTTGACTCCAACTCTGATGCATCCATCCGTCACCCTCGCCCTCACCTCGTCTCATCGCACTTGGGCGCCATCGACACACCCAGCAGCTCCATCCGCTCCATGCGGGCCGCGGCCATCGACACAGGAGAGAAAGGCTTCAGAGCGAAAGGGCGTCAGCTTCCGCAGCAAGGGCTACACCCCAAGAAGAAACGGTTCGGCGCCGGAAGATCCAGCGTTGCCCTCTCCCTCCCCGAATCAGGCAGCCATCCGCACGCGCCTACCCCAAGTCAGCACCAGGCCCCTGATTCAGCACTCATCTCCTGCTCCTGAGGGCCGTATGTCGGCGGCCCGATTAGCGCCCGGCCAGCAGCTAGAACCAGGTATCCATGTTCAGGGGTGTGAGGACGCGTTGCTGGGGTGCCACCCTGTGGCTCAGCTGGTCATGCATGCTTTTGTATGTACACATGCGTCAGGTGTTAGGGCGGAGCGCCGTGTAATTCAAGCGCTGTAGGGCCCCGATAAGGCAGCCAGAAGGGGGATCACGTCACTGTGGTGCTGCTGGTGATGACGAACTGCGCACAGTTGGGTCACTGTCGGTCAATTTGAGGTCAGTACCCTAACGACATACACCCCTGGCTGGAGGCAAATGGCTTCACCGGCATAAGCAGAGTCCTTGCATGCGCGAGCTACCCCAACGCTGCTCTATTTCTAGCTGCATAGTTGTTAATCGACGACACGCATGCGGTTAGCCAGGAACACACCGGCTTCGTCCACGCAGTGGTTTTTGTCTGATGCCCACAATTGCCTCATTGGATTTCCTAATGACACGCGGGCAGTTGACCAGCGCCTACAAGCCATCAGCTTTACCCAAGACGCGTTGATCTTTGAGGAGCAAAGCGTGGCATGCTTACGACACGAAAACGGTATCTTATGCGCCAGTTGCTGCAACAAACATGAACACGCCATTGCGATGGCGACACCGCGATAGGTAAGAGCACGCGTGGGGCTTAAGTGTTTTGCAGACTGTCGCAGCAATCTCTTGACTGGAGGTACAGACGATGCCGTATCTAAACCATTATCACTGACGAATGAGTCAGCAGTGGAAGACAATTTAGCGCAAGCCTATGAGCGTTGACAATTTCTTCTGAACAGTACACTTTCAGATAATCAGGCCCCCGACGATATCCTTTAGCTAGCTCCGAAGCTGTTAACAGTTACAAGCAGTTTTGTCAGATCGGTTTCGGATGTTACAGCCATCATAAAGTAAAGGCTAATTTTAGTTATATCAACTACACAGTAACAATAAGCAACTGCAGGTGCTCATGCTTCAAGGGCTTGAGGACCGGCTTTCCAACTGACAGGCACGTATCGGGCATGCACACGAAAGCTAGCAGGACTACGCTAGGAGAACCACGTAATATGTGCATCCCCGTTCTTGTCAAAGATACGATAGCGCGGTGTCAAACAGTGTGTTTCTTCCGCAACGAGTATCCACACGATGTGTAGTCAATGTTTTAGGTTAACTCTAGGTAACTGTATTTATCGTCTTCGGCCTTCGTTCAGTTGCTTGGCACTGTCGCTGCACCCGCTGCTTCTCTCCAGCCCCAGTTGCCTTCCCGACACAGGCCGCACCCCGATCAGATCAGGAGCAACACGCACGCCCTGGAGCCCCGCCAACACCAAGATCACCCCAGAATCCTCAAAATCTAAACCTCTACACCACCAACAACAACCCTACCACCACCACTAGCGCCACAAGGGTCACCATCTCTTAGCATAACCATGGGGGGGCTCTCCCTGGACCTTCCCGAGCAGCTAGCCTTCTACGGCTCCTACCACAACCATCCCCTCAACCAGCTCATCCACTTCTTCTGCGTGCCAGCTATATTATGGTCTTGCTTCGTGTGGCTAAGTGCGGCTGGGCCGCTGCTGCCCGTACCCGCTTTGGCGCCTCCCACTTGGCTGGGCCCTGCCTGGGCCGCCGCACTTCAGCCCACCAACCCAGCCTTTCTGCTCGTGGCCGCCTACAGCGCCTTCTACCTGGCGCTGGACCTTTTCGCGGGGACCACCTGGGCGCTGGTGGTGGGGCTGCCGCTGGCCTGGACAGCCACAGCCTTCACCGCTGCCATTCCCCGGGCGTGGGCGTGGGCGCTGAGTGTTCACGTGCTCGGGTGGTACATGCAGATACATCCGGGGCATGCGGTTCTGGAGCGGCGCAAGCCGGCACTGATGGATAGCTTGGTGCAGGTGAGGCTAGCCTGGGTTAGCGACGCAACTGGGTGCTCTTGCTTCCAACTGGGGCAGCACAGAGCCCAGGTGGGCCTGGCAGCAAGCTCGGTGAGGCAAGCTGAGAGGTTTGGACGGGTCAGGCTCACGCCGCCTGTCCTTTTCTTTGTGAGTAGGAGATGCAGATAGAGGGGCGGGAATAGAGGGGGATGCAGGTGGTCATCTTAGGGGGGAGGGCCATGCTGATTGTCTTAGGGTCGCGGAGGGGGACCGCATAACGAAGGAGCGCCAGTGATGTTTGGCCATTGACAATGGTATCCTGCAGGCGCCATAATGATTAGGCCGGGACGGAGGCATTGCTGCTGTTAGTGGGTTTTTGTTGGTGGTATCCGCCACGGTATGGTGCCTCGCCACAACTGTCAAAAGGCCTCTTCAATAGGTTCCGTCCAGGTCGGGTCTTCGAGGGCCTCGGCCGGCAGCATCGTCCAAATTGCCCTCCTCTTGTCGTCCCTCCTCCTCTTCAGGACATGCACCAAATAAATCAATGCCTGCTGCCGCACGGCCCCTGGATGGGTTCATCGCAAACCTTTGTGTGTATGTGTTCAGGCCTTCGCCCTGGCGCCGCTCTTCGTGTGGTTCGAGGCGCTGTTCCTGCTTGGCTACAGGCCAGCGCTGCGGGAGCAGCTCAAGCGGCGGGTGGCGCAGCTGATCGCGGACATGGATGCCCGGCGGCAACCTCTGACCTCGAGCAACTAGCAGGGTGGGGGGGACGGCTGAAGAAGGCCTTTCAGCTCACCGTGGTTTGCTGAGCGATGGTGGTGCTGGAGTTGGTGCTGCAGTGGTGGCTGGTTAGTGGACATACGAGTGCCGCGTGCAGCATGGAATCTGTTAATCAGTCGCCCTCTGTAGCGGTAGCGGGGGGATGGATGGTCCATGCGTACCGATGAAAAACCGAGGGGCATGGGTATGATGCAGGCGCCGGAAGAGGTGGACTTTGGACACCGACCTGGTGGCCTGTGGTCATTTTGATACGGCTCGTCCTGGTGCAAGGTCGATAGGAGCAGCTCGAGTCTTTTGAGGCTATAGAGTATTATGGCATATCTAGGCGGGGCTGCTGTTGGGCCCTTTGGTTGGTTAGTTGTTCGTTTGGCTTGATGGCAACGCAACTGATCACGACGTGGAAAGAGTGAGGCAGCCATGCTGTCCTGGCGGTTGGGTTGGGTTGGGTTGGCAGCATGAAGAATATCAGGAGACCTGAGTGGTGTTCAACTGTAGGCGGTTGGCAGTCCGTTATCCCTGCAGTACCAGACTACTTCCAAAAAGGGGGAGCATGTCACGGCAAAGAATGCACCAACAGGGTGCGTAACAAGATGTAACTGACGCAACTGAAGTGGAGTGCCAAGTCCCAAGAAGTGCTGGGAGGGAGGGAGGGAGTGCGGGGAGCTGCCAGGCTGGGCCTTTGTTGTAGCTTTGTGGAATAATGCCAATAGACACTTGAAGCCTGTCTCAGGCCGGCACTGCCCCGGCCACGGTATCCAACCGCGCGCTCCGAACGTAAGTAGAGTATAAATTCTAAGACAAACAACTCGTCCTGTGAGCATAGACGATTTCAGTAGCAGTTCGTGGAATTCAGGAATAACTGTCGTACAGATCCTTGATGTTCAGTTCCGGTGTTTCTTACAAATAATCCTTTGACCGCCATATCCGTTGCAAAGGATATCTTCTTCGTAATCAGGCTTGCTAGATTTGTTAATGAACTTATCATTACTGTGCAACTATCTATCGCGCTACAACAGCCTCCTCCCTTTCCGGCCTTCCCTTCCCCCTCCCCCAAACAAGGAGGGGGGCAGGGTGATAAGGTGGCCACCACCGCCCACCCTTGCGCCAGGCTCACCGTATTAGTCTGTCTGAGAAATGATGATGATTGCTTTAAGAAATTCACAGGTTGCTTTAAGATTTTGCAGGGTTTAAGACCTAAATAGTTTGCAACACACGCTCGTCTACCTGCCTGTCGGCCAATCCAAGGTCTCAGGCTCAGTATGACTGCCTGTCAATCTCAGGTCTCCGGGCGGAGTTCTACTAATCAGTTAGCTAATCCCATGTCTCTCGACATATCGAGTCTCACCGGAACTTTCGGAGTACAGAACACCTGCAGTCCGAACCAGAGGTCGGCAAACGCCACGGGTACCACGGGTCCTTCCGTTGTACCCGTTGCAGAAATTCAACTCTATTCTTCATCACGGGTACGGCAGCCGTACGGCAGGGTGCAGAAATTCCCCCCAGCAGGCAGGTTTGCGCAGTTTTGAAGCTATAAACTTCATCATTAGCTTACCAAACCTTCCATAATTGGGCGCAACAAGACAACTGTGGCTTTAACAGCGATGGTGTAACGTAGTAAGTTTGGTAAATCGGCCCGCAGACACTCTTCTCTCGGCTTTTAGCAAAAAACGTTTCCATAAAGTTATTCGACCCTGGCACCAGTCCCGTGACAGTTATTCAGGGTTTGCCGACCTCTGGACCGAACACCTATGAGGCCTATGTTTGGATTTCGGCTATATAATAAATAATATTTTACCAATCTTAGGCAGAGTTGCTTTAGCTTCATACATTGAACCCAGACATCGTGCACTCTCCTTAGCCAAAACGGCCTCAAACGGCCTCACCAGCCAGCCTGAGCTCATTACATGATGCTTGGACAGCACCCCTTGTGTCGCTGTCGCTAGCAAAAACGAGGCCGTTCCAACATTTCAGCACAGCTGGCCGCATGCCCAAATCATCACACAACCTGTCCTAGTTGCCTTCTCCCAAACCAAAATCTATTAACAGCCATATGGTTCGCAGGGCAAAAGTTAAGCAGTCATAAGTTCGAAAGACAGATAGAGACCACACACCATCCACAGTCCGAGAGCTAAGCAGTTATGTATTCAAAACACATAAAGCGGGATGCAAGGGGAGTACCCTGGGCCCTACACAAAAGCGTGCAGTGCTATACCCTCATGGCCTCCCGTGGGACCCGCGCGAGCCAAACAAATTAGCCAGTCAGTTGTGCTACACATATGAGTGTAGCTATGCGAATGTAACCAACCTAAATTTTGTGCTGTCTCATTTATAATTTCAGCAACTATACTTCTTATGCGCAAGAAACACCCAAATCATCTGTCATTAATCGGTGAGGCTGTTTCTCAACCGTAAACGACAGGCGCCGCTGCACCTGCTGAGCAACAACAAAAGTACTACTTACGCAAATTTTTCCCTAGTTTTAATAATATCATATTCGATCTTTGGAGTTCTGGCATCTATCAAGGAACTTCGCAGTGGAGAGTTGGATCGTTACAAGCTTTCAAACGAACCCGAACGCTCATGAAGCGCCTTAATCTGGAGACAAAGTAAAGAAAAGTTTTGTTGATCTCACGAAGATTGGTTTAATTCAGTTAAGGACGCACGGGAAATGAGATGACCCCGACGGGCTGCGGCACAGAGTGCGTCAGAGCGTAATACGCCAGACAATATCGCTGGCCGATGCTATAATGCACAGAGCTGCTCACGGCATGCCGATCTCTAGGCTTTGTTTAAAGCGTTGCCTTGCTCAGCAACGGTGAGAATGGTTGACGCCAGACGAGAGAATGAGCACTTGAGTACCAATGGCATGTTGGGCAAGATGCGCTTATGCAGCAATTATATGCATAAAGTTCTATTTCCGTATCAGGTCATAGTGCCTCATCTGACCTTCAACCATCTTCGGTAGCTGCCTAATTGGATACGAGATTATGCCATGCATAATCAGTGTTGGTCACAGACTCCTTACTTCTACACAAAGTATTTTATTTTAGAGAAGACTATGTTTTTAGAGTAAGTCTTGAATTAAGGAGCAAGGATTTCCGGTAGTCCGAAGATGGCGGACGGCAAAGGGTTTCGCTGTCCCGCCTGTGCAACACGTTGCACCAATGTCTATGAAAGAGCAGTGATGGCTGTACAAAGAAAGCTTAACAGAACAACGGGTGCAGTAGGGGCTTTCGTTGCCCGTCGACCAGTCTTGGTTGTCGTTCTCAGCATCCTGGCTACGGCAGCAGCCGGAGCCGGTTGGGCTCGCTTCAGCATAGAAAGCGCGGCGGACAAGCTATGGTATGCTCGCGCATTTCCCGTCCCGCTTTCCCTTTCCTTGCCCATCGATAAGAAATCGCACCTCCGAACTATCGCCATGTAGGGTGCCGCAAGATTCGCAAGCCATGAAGGACGGAGATTGGATCTCGGAAAACTATGTCAGTGGGGGCGGATATGCGCAGGTAGGGCGATGCTGGAGCTTGTCCAACTACCTCCAACTCCCCATATCCAACCGTGTTGTACGCCATACCTCCGCTATTTGACGAACAGTTCTCTAGCGCCGTGCAGACGACGTGTAGATGCACATGCCCCATCGTCCATCTTACCAATGATGGCAGCCTTCATATCCGATATGCGCCACTGCACGCACTACCACCCTCCATCTTTTTACAGGTGCTGGGCTCTGTTTTGTCCAACCGCAAGTCGCAGTACGGCAGCAACGCACTGCAGCTATCGGTGAGCTTGCTCGTGTCCCCGGACCTGGACCCGGAAGATCCCATCCGGCGCCTTGTGGCCCCCCTGCCGCACCGGCGTATGTTAGACCGGGGGTTAAGGAGGGGAAAATGACAGCGCACCCTTGATGTAATGGAACCTGGTTGTGGGTACATACGTACATACATGTATACATACAGACACACATACAGACACACATACAGACACACATACAGACACACATACAGATACACATACAGACACACAGACACACATACAGACACACATACAGACACACATACAGACATACATACATACGTGCGTGCACACACACGGCACACAATCCCGTCCACTTCCGTAGCACGGTCTTGGTGCACTCTTGATGCGAGGGCCGGTGACCCGTGCATGAGTGAGCACTGTTTGACTGTGTTGTTGGCACCTACAAGCGACTCTCCGAGGCCTTCCCTCACTCGTCACTCAGTCCCCCATTCGACGCATTGATTATCATCATCATCATCATGAATATATTATCATTATGTTTTGTTTAGTTCTCTTTGTTGTCGTAATATGTTATTTACATGCCGTCCTCCCTTCCCACTCGCCTTCCCTCACAACCCCTTATCATCAAGGTGTTTTGGGAGTTGTTCCAGGTGGATGCTGCCGTACGGGCCATCACCGTGACAGCCGGTGGTCGTACATACAAATGGACAGACATGTGCGAAACGGACTTCGGCGGCAACTGCAAATACACAGGGTGCGCGGCTCGAACCACTCCTTGAGAAGAGGCTCACTGTATGTCTGATGTGTGGGACAGGGGATTATATCTTCACCCGTGGCCGCTACCCGGTGAAACCCTGCCTTCCCCGGTATTTCGGGGCACCCTCATCTAGTCACCCTTGTATTGTATTGTATTGTGGTTACAGTATTTCCGCCGCCGACGCGGCGGGTGCCCTCACGAGCCGTGAGGCTCCAGAGCACGCTGTTGACGCTCATCAAAAACCTCAGTAAGGAAAGTAGCGATTTTCCTCGGATTGGTATTAAGAAATACCTTGCGCATATCAGTATCTTCAACGTTAATCAGAAACCTATTACGCAACTCAGTATACGCCTCACACTCCATGAGCACATGGTATTCATCCTCAACCTTACCCGACGTACAGACCTGACACGTACGGCACTCTCTCGGCCTATGGTGTCCTTTGTTGACCTCCAAAGGCCAACAACAAAGACGGAATTTGGCAACCATACGCAACTGGTTGGCCGGCAAATAAACACGCAAATAGCCTGTGGGATCGGAGCCCTCTCTTGCTGGTGAAGGGGAGCCCATCCAGTTATGATACCTGCAAAGCGAAACCCCTTTACCTTGGAACACACGCGGATCACCCCCTTGGCTGAACTGATCCCAGTCACTTAAAAGGAACGCAGATAACTTCTCAGTAGATCGCTCAGGTCCAGAACCCACCACCACCGGCGTCCGGATCAGTTGGCAAGTCTTTATTCCAAGTCACCACCGTCCATCGACTAGGGGCACTCCTACATTCCGCCATCGGAAGGGCTTTCGACCCTGACAATCTCGATCCCGGAACTTCCAGGGGCATCAGCGTGTGCGTTACCAGTAGTGCCTGACCTACGTAGGTAGGTAGGTAGGTAGGTGGGTAGGTAGGTAGGTAGGTAGGTGTATAACGCCTAAAAGGGCCTCAGAGGTAAGGCAGATGAGGAAAGCTCGGGGTCAGATCGCTGCATTGCCCCCAGGCTAGCAGTAGCAGTAGGCAGTGTGTGCTCTACCTGTCGATGTGCCTATCTAACCACCTGTAAGAGCATACGGCCCCATATGGATGACAAGTATGTATGCCCGAAGGTGTCCCGAAACCTCCGGGAGGGTAGTGGTAGTGGGGACAGCCAGGCCAGTGGCAACGGATTAACCTACCTGTACCCGGACACACCATAAACAGAGTCACACAGAGTCACACATTCTCATACAACAATACCATCAGCCCCCTCCTCATCCCTCCCTTCCCATCCCCCTTTCACGATACTCCATGCCCGCCTACTTCGGCATTCGGCATTGTGTGACTCACGTAACCCCCTTTTGTCCCTTTATTCCAGCTCACGTCATCCCTTTCTCTTCTCACTTCACTTTTCATTAGCTTTTCGCTGCCTTTACACCTACCTTATGGCTTGGGTCTACTGCTCTTCTTCTGCTCTTATTTTAGTCTTGGCGGCTAGGTAGGTAGTTTTCCGCTGTCGTCATCACTACATCATCCCGAGGACGGCTTCTTCACAACCGCCGACTGGTCAGTTCTGTTTTTCTTTACATATGACGCAGCAGTCTTTCCTTGGCATCAGGTTCACTCGCTCGTGGTTCGTCTTTTCCCCCTGTCCCCACCCTGCCCCACGGGTCCCTCAGGCCCTTAAATTTGTGGAGCATGAACTTCACCGAGTACTTAACGCACGTCAACGGCTCGTCAACCGACCCAACTGTCGGTAACCGCAACGCACTCATCCAGGCGGTCAACCAAGCGAAGTTCCCGGACGAAACGTAAGAACTCTTGACAGATTGGGGTGGGGTGGCGCCGGGAGCAGAAGGGGGAAGTTTGCCTGTCTGCCCATCTGTCTTTCTGCATGACCGCACTGAGTAATAACATCTTACTAAGACCAAAGCGTTAGAGGCCATCCTGAAATGGCATGCATTTGCTTGATAGCATTAGTCAACCACCAACCACCGGACCAACCAACCACCAACCACCGGACCATTTATCCTCAAACCGATATACCTGACCAGTACTCGATGCGCCGCATACTGCCCTCCCCAAACTCCTCCAACTACCTCCACCTCCCCGTTACAACCCCCAACCTGCAAATCCCCCAAATCCCCCTCTCCCACCCACCCACTCCACCCGCCCCTCCACCTCCTATCCACCCCCGCCACGCCACAGGGCGGTGTCCACACTCTCCATCTTCGGCGGCCTCGTGCTGAGCCCGCTGTCCAGCCCGGCACCGGGCCGACCGCCACTCTACTTGTCATCTGCGGAGGCTGTATCCCTGCCGTACAGCCTGCGGAGCAGCCTGGACAGTGACGTGGAGGACAAATTTTACGAGAAGTTCCTTGACATCCTGGAGGACTGGACGAGCAAGGCGCAGTACACGTCCCTGGCGTACATCTTCGGCAGCAGTGTTAGCGACGAGATTGGTCGGTCCGTGACCAACGACTTGTACCTCATCATTATTTCTGTTGCCTTATTCATTCTGGTGGCGGTTGTCGGTTTGTCCAGGTGGGGAGGTGGGGAGTGTGCAGGGCATTGGTGGGGTTGAGAATGTTGGTCCAGGGGTGCACCTACATCATTACTCCGCCTTCCCGCCTGTATTGAACTGTGTTATACTGTACTGTACTGTACTATACTGTACTGTACTGTACTATGCCGCTATGCCGCACACACATGTCCGCACCTGCTCGGCCTTCCAGCATAACCCCCACGCCCCCTCCTGTCCGTACACTTGCCGTACACGCAACTGATTTTTGTGACTTCTGTTACTCCCGCCAGCTCCCCCCCGCTCTATGTAACCCACTCATCTCCCCCTCCCCACTAGCTCCTCTTATCTCCCTTCCTAAACCTCCTTTCCCCGCTACCCCCCTCCTTAACCTCCTCCCCCCGATGTGTGCCCTCCTCCTCCACCTCTCCTGTTCCTCAGGTGTCACCTCGTGGGCACACGCAGCTCCCTCGCGCTGCTGGGGGTGGTCAGTTCCGTACTTGCCATGATTGCCGGGTACGGCTTGTCGCTGCTCTTCGGCTGCCCTTTTAATACTCTGTCCCAGGTGGGGGGGCCAGGGGGGCCGGGGGAGGGTTGTGATGGCGTATGTATGTATGTATGTGGCTCCTCCGGGGGGATGTCCCGAGCACCACCCAGGGGACCATCGCCGCCACAACTTGAACCTCAATCTGAACCTGGATCTGGGGCGGTGCACCGCGTGCATGGTGCGTGTTGCCCGGACAGTTCTCTCTTGGCTTGATGCTGGCGCGGTGTGGTGTGGTGTGGTGTGGTATGGTGTGGTGTGGTGTGGTGTGGTGTTTCGCTATGTGTAAATACCCCCCAACCCTCTCTTGGGAGGGGGTATTTGGAGGTTAGCAGTTATGTTTGTTGTATTTGCATTCCATGATTATCTCCCCCTCCCTCTCCCCGGTCTCAATCCGGAACCCCGTTAGACCTTGCCATACGTCCTCCTAGGCCTTTCAGTGGACTGCATGTTCATCCTGGTCAAAGCGTACGACGGTGCCGTGGCGGCGGCAGCGGCGGGGGGGCCGTCTGGCGGCGGCGGCGGTTCCCTGGAGTTCCGGTTCCGGAGCCTGCTGTCCTCCGCGGGCAGCAGTGTTATTGTGACTCTACTCGCCTCCGCCGTGGCCTTCGCCCTGGGTGCCGTCAGCGAGCTGCCCGCCGTGCAGTGGTTCAGTGCGTACGCCGCCCTGGGGGTGGTGTGCATCCTCATAGCCACGGTGGGTGGTAGTGGAAACTGGGTTGGATGCCGTGCGAGATCCCTTTCCTGAAAGGGGTGCGTGCCCCGGCCCTGACCAGGAGGACCACAATCACCACCACCACCACCACCACCACCACCACCACCAACAGCAACAACATCAAAATCAACATCAGGAGCCCACCTGCCACCTGTCAGGTCCTATGTCCCCATCCTGCGGATCAACTGATCTCCCATCACCCGACCACACAACCCATCACCCGACCACACAACCCATCACCCGACCACACCCACGTCCCACCCCCCTTTATACCCCCGCGTCCACCCCCCCCTTAGCTGACCTTCTTCACGGGGGTCTTTGTGCTCACCGAACGCCGCATCTCCGCCAACCGCCTGGACTGCTGCTGCTGCGTCACCAGCGGGGGCCCCCCCCTGCCCTCCGCGGCTACCGCACTGTACTGCTGGGAAGACTCACGAAACGCGGAGGATTCCACCACCACCACCACCAACAACAACAACAACAACAACACGTCCGGTGCAAAAACGAGCGCACAGCAGCATCAACAGGAAGTCGTAATGGCCGTGGTGGTTTCGGCGCCAACCGCCCAAACAGCGGCAGGGCCATGGGTGTATCCCCCGCCGCAGCAGCAGGTTCCACCGGCCCGTGCCGGCGGGGTGGCTGGGGGGCCTCCGCTGGCGGTGGCCGCGGAGGGCGGCGGGGGGCCCGCTGACCCAGCTGGGACTCGACAGACGGTGAGTGCGGAGGAGAGGCGGGGATCTCAAGGGGGGCCTTATGGAGCTTAGGAAGGTGGGGGGAGGCCCTCCGGTCGTTGTGCGATAAGGCCAGGAGCCTAGGGGCTCGGGGGTCAAGAGGGCAAGGAGGGCGGACCACCAGTTCACCTTATTTCAATATAAATTTTATGTGCTATTTTTTCAAATCATTTTTTATTTTTTTATTAGGCGGTCGCATGACCTGCGGAGGAAGCGGAGGGCAAGGCACGTGTGTCTTGGGAGGGTGGGGGACCTACCGGCAGACGTGAAGATGTCGGGAGAGGACAGGCCGGTCCGCATCTCCGTACGGGCCGCCGCCGCTGCCGCCGCCGCTGTCCCCCTCCACCACAACTCCCCACCCAACCCCCGCCGGGCCACCCCACACACCGCCTGACTGGCTGCCGCACCCCGCGACCCAATCCGAGACAAGACAGCCGCCGCTGCCGCCTCCTTTCCCCTGCAACGACCCGCCTCCGTGCAGGACCTTGCCTTACACGCCGCCGCTGCTGGCGCCAGTCCCAGCACCACCACCTCCGACCCCAACCTCTTGAAGCTGCTGTTTGGTCGCTACTACGCGCCTCTGCTGGCCAAGTGGTACGTCAAGGTGCTGGTGCTCGCTGTGTTCATCGGTTGGGCCGTGCTGTGCGGAGTGGGTATCCCGCGACTGAAGGAGGGGCAGCCGCTGAGCGAGCTGGCGCCTGACGACAGCTACCTTCAGGACTACGTGGCCATCACCAAGGATACGGTGAGGGCGGGGAGGAGGGAGGTGTGTGTGACGCGGGGGGAGGAAGGGAAGGGGGAATGTTTCTAAGAAGCGCGGGAGTGGGAGGAGGATTGGAGTGAAATGACCGAAGGGGAGGGGGGGGAGGGGGAATGGGGAATGGGGGGGGGGTAGAAAAGGGGTGGCTGGATGATTGCACAGCGATGTACGGCGGTGGGGAGAACTCGGAGAATCTGGGGTAATATATTGTTTTTAGATCCAGGCCCCATTTGGTGATGCTTATGTACGACTAGGCGGGCTGTTGTTCAGAGCGGGCCCCCCCGTCCCGTCGCGTTGCACCGTAGTACCCGCAGGTTGAGGACGGCTGCCAATATGCAAGTCGGCCCCTGTGTGCGCCGTCATGTGTTGATCGCTGCGACCGGGGGCCCCCGGGGCCGGGTCATGGGGACTGTAAGGGAGGGATCCTGTGCCAGTGGTGGCCGCGAGGCGACTCCATCCCCCCTCCCACTGACACCCTCCCCCTCATCGCCCCGGACTCCCCACCCCACCACGTACCACCTGCATACCTAGCTACCTAGCTACTTCCCTCACCTCCCTCCCCATGAAACCGCTGCCTCCATTTCAACGTCCTCTTTTTCTCGTCCTTCTCTTCCAACACCCCTCCGCACCCCCACCACCCCTCCGCACCCCCACCACCCCTCCGCACCCCCAACGCCCCTCCGCACCCTACCTCAGTTTCAGCAGCAGATTGGCAACCCCGCCTTCCTGTACTTCCGCGGGGTAGACCCCTCCAGCCCGCAGCAGCAGGCCAACATGTTGCGGGCGCTGGGCCGCACCCTGGACAACCGCTTCGTCAACTCCACCGTGTCGGCGTTTCAGGGGAATTGGCTCATCGACTTCATTAAGTGAGGGGGGAAAGGGGGAGAGGGGAGGGGAGAGAGAGGAGGGGAGGGAAGAGGGTGCAACGGGACCCCGCCGCTAAGGAGGCCGACCAAGCCGCATCCGGAGCGGTGTACGGCCTGGTGCCGTACAGCTGGGTTGCGGTGGGGTAGGTTGGAGTGGGGCAGGGTGAGGAGGGCGCGCTTGTGACTGCCTGCCTGGTTCAGTCAGCTTTGTGTCCTCAGTCCTCACCACCACCCCTCCCCCCTTCTCTCGTGCCATGATGTGTTTATGATGTCCTTATCATTTCCCCCGTTTCCCCTGGGGGTCCCCCTCCCCAGATGGGTCGAGACCACCCAGTCCGACGTGGCGCTGGTGCCGCTGGCGGGCTGTAGCAACCCCTACCTGGGGCGGGTGTCGGGCGACCTGGGGAAGTTCGTACAGCCCCACAACATCACCGGCTGCGTACCTCAGGACCGGTTCTACCCCTTGATTAG
>NW_003307551.1:1899223-1908493 GCF_000143455.1 Volvox carteri f. nagariensis | reverse complement strand
TCCGGGTTGTTGCGGGTTGTTGGGGGGTTGTTGGGGGGTTGTTGGGGGTTGTTGGGGGGATGTTCGGGGTTTGTGGGGGTTTGTTGGGGGTTTGTTGGGGGTTTGTTGGGAGGTGTTGGGGGGTGTTGGGGGGTGCAGGAAGTGAAGGACGAGAAGGAGAGGAGGTTAGGATGGTGGCGGTGATTGAGTGAGGGAGGTGGGGGAAGTTAGGTAGGTAGGTGGTAGGTCTCCCTTATCCCTGTTATCTATGTATCCTTCCTGCGCTGTATCGGCTCGCCCTGACTGTGCTGTGTTGGCCACCTACCCGCAGTTGCACCGGTTCGTTACGTTCCGTGTTAGCTCCGTTGCATTCGGTTGTTGCTGCTGTGTGTCCCGGCAACCCCAGATACACCACACCCGCCACCTCCACACAACCCCTCCCCTCTCCGCGTGCCCTTTATAGACATGAACGTTCAGCTAGTGGTGTCCTTTCTCCTCCTGCGTGTGACTGTGCGTGTCCGTGTGTGTTTCGCCGTGATTACCCCCGCCGCTCCCCCCCCCCGGGGCCCCTCCGCAGTTCCTGGGCGCCCGCCGCGGCTACCTGGACGACATTCTGTGGACTCGTTCCGGAGAAGAGCTGTGGAGCAGCCGCATGCCCGTCGTACATGCGGCCGCGGGAGACAACGGGGCGTACGGCAGGGAGCTGATTACGTCTATACGGAAGCTGGAGGAGGGCATCAATGGCGACATCTATGGGGCCGAGAATGCGCTTGCGCCGGGCAGTGTGTTTTTTATGTACAACGGTGAGCTGGCGGGTCAGGTCTTACGTGATAGTGGGTGGGTGGGTCCTGTTAGGCGCTGTCGTACCGTAATCTTGTGGTGGGATTGCGTAGGTTGTTAAAGGGTGAGGGGAGGTTGGGGGGGGTTGGGTTCGTCAGATTGCGCAATACAGCGGCGCCTCAATTAGGGTTAAAGGGGAGGGGCCAGTGTGAGGCAGACTGCGACGTGGATAGACGCAGGGAGAGCAGGAGGCTGGCCGGGGGGCGCCCGTGAGCATCCCTCCACGTACCCCCCTCCATGGGCAACTCTCCCCAAAACAAATACACGTACACTCACTCGCCACTACTACTTGGCAAGGCATGTTATTACTATTGTTATTTATATTACTTATAATTCTATTATTAGTTATACTAATTATGTTATTATTTATTATTCATTAGTATATTTATTATTTTCCCTCACCTCAGCTCCTCTGGGACCGTACTTGACATACAGACAATTACGTGTACGACAGCGGTGACGCCATTCTCGGCACAATGACCATGGAGTACGTGTTGCTGGCTGTGGCGGGTGTGGGTGTGGTGCTGGCCCTCACCCTCCCCTCCCTCCGCGCGGTGGTGCTCATGATGATCTCCGTGGGCCTGTGGACTACTTCCTCTTCGGACAGATGTTCATACTGGACCTCCGCTTTAACCAGGTGGGGAGGAGTGGGGGGAGTGGGAGAGAAAGGGGGGAAAGGGGGAGAAAGGGGGGAAAGGGGGAGAAAGGGGGGAAAGGGGGGGGGGGGTCGGGCGGTTGTTGGACAGTTGTTTCCCTCGAATGCCTCCTGAGGACATCAGCACTCCCTCACTCGCTCACTCCCTCATTCACTCACTCACTCACTCCCCCCAAACTCCCCAAAACTCCCCAAACCCCCAAAAACCCCCCAACTCCCCACCCATCAGGTCTCCATCATCAACATGATTATGGCTACAGGTCTATCCGTGGATTACTCGGTGTACTTCGCTCAGCGATTTGTGCAGGTGGTGGCGGATGGCACCCTGAACGGCCGCATGGTGGCGGCGATGGCGGACACAGGCAGTGCCGTATTTGCGGGCGGCATCACGGCGCTCATTGGTAAGTGCCAGTGGGGCCCAGGGGGCTCGTGTGGAAAGGAGGAGAGCGGAGCACGTGCGTGGAGATATAGGAAGGGAGAGGGGAGGGAGAGCCTCCCCCTTCTTTCCCCTTCCACGCCAGGACCCAGTCTTCCCCTTCTCCCCTGTAAGGAAGCTCCAGGGGGAGATCCCTGCTTCCTCCAGCAGCAGCTAGGGGGCTCCCCGACCCCCTATCGTAGGTGACCCCCGGTACTGTAACTTCCTTCTCCCACCCAACCCTGCCACGCTCCCCCCTCCTCCCCCACCCGCTCCCAGGCACCATCCCCCTAGCCTTCTCCACCTCCACCATCCTGCGGGTTTTCTTCTCCCTCATCTTTGGCACCATCTGCTTCGCGCTGCTGGTGGGCCTTATGCTGATGCCCGTGGTGTTCAGCCTGGTGGGGCCACCACCGCTGGGGCCAGCACAGGGAACCACTAACAGCAGCAGCAGCAGCAGCACCGCGTTGGGTGATCGGGAGGATCGGGAAGGCAAGGGCGGCGACGCGGCTTGAGTGGCCTTTGATAGATAGAGGTGGGGGGGTGGGGGGGGTAATGGTGGTGATGGTGATGGTGATGGTGATGGTGATGGTGATGGTGATGGTGATGGTGATGGTGATGGTGATGGTGGTGATGGTGATGGTGGTGGGGGTAATGGTGATGGTGGTGATGGTGATGGGACGCTACCATCCATATGGGGGAAGGGGCCGAGTGGACCCCTAGCTGCTATTGCACTCTTGCGAACTTGGGTTGGTGACTGAAGAGCTGCACACGGGGCCCCGGCGACGCCTCGGTGCGTATGTATGTATGCATATGTGTGTGTTTGTTACACCATGGATTGCGATACCCTTCGAAGGTGTATTGTGTTGTACGGCTAGCAATACTGTGTGCATATCTGTATATATGCATGTATGTATGTCTCTGTGTGGAGTGATGGGTGCAGGCCTAATGCGGCTGTGCATGTGTGTGTATGTGTGTTTGCTTGCTGCGGGTTCCCCTCCTCGCATCCATCGGATATGACGTAAGTCGCTACGTTCATGTCCGAAGATGTTTGCCTGAAGTGCTGGAGCCACACAGGTATCGTACGGCACTTGGGCGTTTTGTGTGGAATCTGTACTCTGCTCGACGCGAAGCTGTGGTAGTGGTGCTGGCGGCGGGAGTTAGACTTCATTTGCTCGTAGTAATCTCTCGGTGTACTGCCGTTTGCCGTACTTGCATCACCTAAGCCATTTCGCCTGATCCCAATAGAACTACCCTGGGCATTGATAGGGGTTATGATGCTAGTGGTGGTGGTGGTGGTGGTGGTGGTGAATACGGGATTTCATATGGGGTTTGGTCCGCTCCCCATCCCGCCTCGCCCCACTCCGCCCCGCGCCCCTCTGACTGACTGACTGACTGACTGCTATTGTAAAGCCACACATGTTGCACCTTGCGGCCAACATACATACATACACACATGCACATAACTATTGATGCACTTCATGCGGGCAGCAGCAAGGCAACAACAATTCTTTCGACACTGCGGGGACAAGAATGGAGGAATGGAGACGGAGCGTAGCACCGTCCCAACTACTGCCTCCTCGCTTCCTTGGGTTTTACGAAAGCAGTGCACCCAGAACCTTAAGCCCTCTTCCTCGGCTGCTGCTACTGCTGCTCAGTGGGCTCGCAGGGGGCAGACAAGGTGGGTGGGGGTCGAAAACGAAGTAGATATCCAAGGGGTTGGGAAATGAGGTATCTACTGCCGACGATCACGTCTGGCTCAAGACATGGGACACAGTGCTACCTATTAGCCAGCATTTGGCACACCAGACGATGTGCTTGCCTCGGAAAATGCATATCTGAATGGGGCACGAGTTAAGGTTGTACAGGACAATCGCGTTCTGGCACGAGATTTCAGGGGATTATTCCCTTATATCAAAGCACATAGCAGCGAGACACCGTTTTGCAGTGCCCTGGACCGCCATCATGGCTGTCATGAAGACAGCACACAGAGTTAAATGAAACAGGCATTAGACATCGATATATTGGTACACACATCTTCTTGTTTGGCGTGTCGGATAGCTCAACAAGGCTAGCGCAGGGTTTCACATTTAGCCGCAATTCGAACCCAAAGTACTGCATGACTGTCACCGCGGCTTCTCATCGACAGGTTCAATTATCTGGAGAGCTTGT
Organism: Volvox carteri f. nagariensis; assembly: GCF_000143455.1. NCBI lineage: Eukaryota > Viridiplantae > Chlorophyta > Chlorophyceae > Chlamydomonadales > Volvocaceae > Volvox > Volvox carteri. The sequence goes on along the minus strand of NW_003307551.1, from coordinate 1,904,432 downwards.
TTGTCATCAGCCAACGCTGTGAGTGCGAAATTCGCTTCCTGATAAGAAGCAGACGCCCGGGAGATAACGTTCGCACCGCACGTTCCAAACACGATACAACATGCATAGTTAATGGGTTTAGGATATTATTTCATAAAAGAGGAGCAGTTACGCGTGGTATCCTTCAAAGAACCAAAGCCTCCAAAGCCGCTCACGTGGCTGATGCCGACGGCCTCCTCAAAAGGCTTTTCTGAGCAGCCGGCATCCCTACCTTTGCAGTGTCGCCAAGATACGCAGGCTGAAGTGCAAGTTGCCGCCTTATTGGTCTCCATAATCGGAACCAAATTCTTGTCGTACTAGAATTCAGCCCTTTAGGTTGGCCGTTTAGGAGTTTAACCGCCATTGTCTTTGAGAAAATGGAGAACAAGTTTGTGCAGGTACAAATGGCTGCATCATAACGTTTAAGCAAGTAGCAGTGGCTAATTAGGTTTCTCCTGCTTAGACGAAATTGGCAGCTAAACGGCTATACAACATAGCTAGGAAAGCTTTGTAAGGCTTGTGAAAGCAGTTAGACTCCCAACCAAGAGAGCTTGGAGCCCCGTGTCAACGGTTAAGGACACGGGGCTGAGGCCGCTCGACGGGTTGCGCCCTTTGCCGGCTCGTGTATCATCGAAGACAATTCTGTTTGGAACGACGAAACCTTTCTCCTATGTTGGGAATTGTGAACCCAATGTTTCAGAGTCGGTGCAGTTGCGCGTGACGGAAGTGGGAGGAGCTCAATTCCTGCAGGCAAGTACGCGCACCTGTGGAATAAGTACACTTGTTCACTCCTGATGAGGTTTAATGGCTGTGATGAGCAATACGGCCACGACGGCGCTCATGCCGAAGTCCCGTATCCCTATGCAGGGTTTGTAGTCAAGATCTGCTGCATTTGGAAACATCACACCAATACGTGTGTAACGGCAACCGGAGTGAGAGACGAGGGGCAATCCCAGGCGTTTCGCTGCCTCTATCTGCGCATGGAGGCCGACGAGGAGTGCAGCGAAACTGCTAGAGATGGGGTAACGCGGCCCAGGATATGTGAAAGGACTGACAACAATCGTCCAGCCAAGGCTGCCGGTGTTCGGCTCAACGACACTTTACAGGGTGCAACGAACATTGGCGAAAGCGTTTCGGTGCCTTCCACGACACACATTTCTGCTTCCGCCGGCACAAAATTTAAGCAGGAACCATCATTATGTTTGTTTCCCAAGTATGAGTTTGCACCCGTCGGCCTGCCAGGCCTTACCACCGGCCTGAACCGCGACGCGAAATGCGCAGCAGGCGTGCGCGAGGAACCCGTGCCCAGGCCTCCCGGTCGCGCAGCCGCCCCATGTATCCTAAACTGCGATGAGGAGACCTTCAACATTCTCGCTGAGCCCGCAGCCCTTCGCCTTCCTAGCCCCCTACACAGCAGCAGATCACCGCAGAAGCCCTGGTCACAACTCCCTCACCTACCGGCAGGCCCCTCGCCCCGAAAACACGCCGCATTGGGCTCCGTCCCGGTGGCTAACAAAACTCCAGCCCTGGACTGTGGCGGCGGCGGCGACGGCGGCGGCGGTGCCGCAGGGGCCACCTGTAAAGACGAGCCCAGGGCCTTGCAGGGGCTGCTGTTCGCGGCCGCCGCCGCTGCCGCCGCCGCCGGGATGCTCCGGGAGTCGTCGTCCTCCTCCTCACCGTCGGGTCGGGTGGCGCTGGCGGCGGCGGACAGCAAGCAGCCCCCGAGGGGCCCCCGAGTGCACGAGGGTGCACCTGCCGACCTGGCGCCGCCGCCGCTGCCACCGCGACCAGCTCCCCCGGCGTTGGCCGCCGCCAGGTCCACATCCTCCAAGGGAACCCTGGCCGCCGCCGCCGGCTGCGTCAGCTCCCACAGCCAGGCACCGCCAGGCGCCGCTGCCGCTGCTGCTGGCTCTGCTAGCAGCAGCGTCATGTCCGCAGGGCTGCGACCGCTCCTGGAGCTCGCGGAGATGGCGGAGGAGGGTCCGGGTCCTCGCTCTGCCCCGGTTGGCGGCGGCGGCGGCGGGACCGCGGTCATGTTAAGTCCTCGGGGACAACAGATCCACCACCACCAGCAGCAATTACAGCAGCAGCAGCAGATGTTGCTTCATCAGGCTCGCAGAGGGCACGGTGGCGCTGCCGCAGAGCGCGACCGCCAGGAGGGGGTGTGGCGGCTACTGCAGCCGGCACAGCAGCTACTGCTGCCCTTATCCCCACAGCTACAGCCGCCACACGTGCCTTCCCCGCACACGGGTCCCAGCAGGCCGCTGAGGGGCGGCGGGGGACCGCTCGCTGACACCTCAGCCGGCAACGGTGCCGCCGCCGCTGCTGCTGCTGCTGCCGCCGCCGCCGCCACGATGGCGGCGCCGTGTGCTGGGTCGGTTCGCTCCAAGGTGCGGCAGTGTTGACCTGCCGTACGTTTTCTTCGGAGGAGAGGGGAGGGGAGAGGTGCTTGCGGCGGGCTAAGCTGTCGTGAACCGTGGTGTTGGTTGTCCCCATGTATATACATACGTATATACATGAGTATGGTACATGATGACGATGATGATATTGCTGATGATATTGCTGATGATGATGATGATGATGATGATGATCCGGATTACCATTTTCATGGCAGTGTCATAGGCAGGCAGGCAGGCAGGCAGGTAGCTAGGCGGCGGCGTCCCGAGGCCATGACGGGCAGCGAGGCTCCCGAAAGCTCGCTCTGGTTGGTGACGGCGTTTGGCCGCCGCCGCCGCCGCCGCCGCCACCCGGGGGGTGTCTAGGATGGTTGTAATAAAACCTTGGGGAGGGCTGGGTGACTGTTGTCGTACATTGGCACCACATGGGCCTTCCCTCCCAAGTACATATAAACATCAATACATACATCAATACATAAATACATACATGAATACATACATAAATACATACATGCATATATGTATCCCTAGTAGTCGTCACACACACAAACACATATACACACACACGCGCGCGTGTGCGACTTCATCTCCACCTCGCGTCTCAGTGATCCCTCCTCACCCCCTCAACCCCCCTCACCTCCCCCCCCCCGACACCACCTGCACCTGCACCCGGCGGTAGGGTGTTCTGTCCCCCAAGGTGCCCGTCATCATGCCACGACAATTCGCGGAGAGAGTGATGGACCCAACCACGATACTCAAGTACGGCATCACGGTCGTCGTACGGCGTATTGGACCCCTGCCTGCGGGTGCGGCACCGGTGCCGTCAGTCGCTGCTGCTACTGCCGCTGCCGCCGCCGCCGCTGGGGCCCCAACGGACGCCTCAGCCCCCGGCGGGACCTCTGACGGCGCTGAGTGGGTGCCTGCGGGCGGCGGCGGTGGTGGCGGCGGTGGCGGTGGCGGCAGTAGCGGGGGCCCCGTGCATTCCGACTTGGTTCTCAGTGCGCAGGTGGAGCAGTTCTTCCATGCTCAGGGCTACAGCCAGTACCGGGTGCTGGGACTCAAGGAGATTTCGTGCGGGTGAGGGGGAGGGGAGGGGAGGGGAGGGGAGGGGAGGGTGTAATGTGCTTCCTTGCCGCCAAGAGCCCTTCCCTTCATCCATCCCCAACGGTACCAACTAATTCAACGGTTTAACCACCACCCGACCCCCAGATATCACAACTGGCGTATCGAGATGTGGGAGGCGCTCGGAGACAGGACTGTACGACTCACTATTTGCGCCCCGACACCGGCCGGTAAGGCTGCCGCACCGCTGCCGCACCCGGGGCTCGGTTCGCCTACCGGGCCCAAGGTGTTGGTGGCGGCGGCAGCGGCGGCGCAGTCCCACCGCTTGCCGCAGGGCTTGGCGGCGGCTGTCGTCAACTATGACGACGGTGGCGGTGGCGCCGGCGGCGGTGAGGTTGGTCGGAGCTGGCAGAGGATCAGCTTTGCGCCTTCCGAGGTGAGAAACCCCCGGGGGTGTCGGGATGTACACCTGTATGCATGTGTGTATGTATGCATGTGTGTATGTATGCATGTGTGTATGTATGCATGTGTGTAATTTGGTAGCCTGATGAGCCGTGATGAGGGAGATGCCGAGTATGGTGGCACACCGGAGGATAACGTCGTACCGAAGTACGAACAGCTCCGAACACACGTCACCAGCGACGTTTCATTTACCAATGAAACTGTAGCGGGGGCCGTAGCTGCTTGGGGATGTTTGAAGTAGGTGCTGATTAGGAGAGTAATGATGTTGCCAAGAGCCCAGAGTAGACAAGTTAGCGGAGAGGGCGCTGTAGTTCAGCGTCGGGCGACTAGGTGGTGGTGGTGGTGGTGGCGGGCGGCAGATACGTAACTGAGTACACAGACGACGAGTGCACCTCGACTAGGCCCCCCCCCCAGCTAGGTAGAACTTAATAACCTGTTTTCCAATCCTTACACGTTAGCGGACTGAGCCGCATGAGGGTCATGCTGCTACCACAACATGTGTATATGTAGATATGCATGTACGTGCGTGTGCGTTGCTTGTTGATGGTGAGGGAGATCTGGCACTGGGAAATTCCTTTCCCTCTTCCCCCGCAACCCCAAACTCCCCAACCCACCCCGTGTACGGCACTTTAGGAATCTCCGGGAGGAACCCTCTCGTTTTGGGGAAGGGAAGGGGAGGGAGGGGGTGCAGGGCCGATACACAATACGTGTGACGTGAGATGTGACATGGTGTGTGAGGGCGACCCTGGAAGACCCAACCAACCCAACCAACTCAACCAACCCAACCGTCCCCTCCGCTGCTGGTGTCGTGTGTTGGACGCCGGGTGGCCACGCAGTGCAAGCGCGGGGAGACGGGGCTGGAGTGCACGGAGGAGGTGGGGGAGGACCTCGACATGGAGGAAGCCGGCAGAGGGGGCGGTACGGCAACTGCAAGCGCTGCAGCAGCTCCCCTGGAGCCCGAGCTAGGTCGGGGGCCGTACCTGCTGCCGCAGGCAGCGGCGGCGACGGCGGCGGCAGCCGCTGTCGGCAGATCCGTGCGGCGCAGCGGCAGCGGTGGCGGAGCCTCCGCCGCCGCGGCTGTAAGCAGCGGTCGCGCACGCAGCGGCGGCAGCAGTAGTATGGCTGCGGTTACCAGGTCGGGGAAGCGGCCGCGTGGCGGCGGCGGCGGTGGCGGCGGCATGTGTATCATTGGCGGCCGCCGGGGTTCTTGTGTGTTGGGTGTGAAGCGGGGTCCTGAGGGGGCGCCGGGGGCGGGGGCGGGGGCTGCTGGA
>NW_003307551.1:1897413-1899081 GCF_000143455.1 Volvox carteri f. nagariensis | reverse complement strand
GCGGGGGGGGAGCACCTGACGGCGGCCGCAGCGGAGCCGGGACCCCTCAGGGTTGGGGGGGAAACTGGCGGAGCCTATAAGTTCCAGCGGACAAGTGCTGACAGGGCTGCCGTACGGAGCAGTGGCGGCGGCGGCGGCGCTGGAAATGGGGAGGACCGCGGCTTCCAACAGGTCTGCATGAGTATGTATGTATGTATGTATGTATGTATGTATGTATGTATGTATGTGCCTTTGTGGTGTCTACATGGATGTGTATGTGTCCCCGGGCGCAAGGGGGTTGTTAGAGCTGCCCCCGGGGGCTGGAGCAGGCGGGACGGTCGTCCAGGAGCCGCGGTGGGGGAAACCCACGGATGTACGATTACGACACGCACACCCAAAATTAAGATAAAGAAGCGAACGGGCAGTTTCCACCCCCCACACACACCATTTCCCCCCCTCTCCCCCGCACGCTCGTACGCAGGAGACACGGGCCCCCGGTGCGGGCCCCGGGCCGGGGGCAATGCGGGGGGAAACAGAGGGGGCTTCCGGGGAGAGAGGGAGGGGGAGGCCGCATCGCAGGACGGCAGTAGCAGCAGCAGGGGGAGGGGGAGGAGGCTGGCGGGACACGGGGGCAGTAGGAGGTGCGCTCGGCGGCTACAGCGGCTTGAGCGCTGAGGACATGCCGCCCGTGTTGCCGGGGGCACTGGCGTCCACCCCGCATCCCTGTCGTAAGGTACGGCAAGTGGGACGGAGCTGGGTGCGCTGATGAAGCGGGGTCAGTCACTAGAGAGGGCACGTGGCCCTGTGTGTATGTATGTATGTATGTATGTATGTATGTATGTATGTATGTAAAGTTGTTTTACCTGTACCGTGGCCAACGGTAATAACTAATGCTGGTTGACGGGTAGAACGTGACCCAATAGGTTTTACATTATATTGAGTTTACATGTAACGTTACGACGGTGCTGACGTGCAAAATGGAGATTTTGCGTTTGGAATTTTTTCCCTGCACCGGCTCCTTCACCTAAAACTAATACACCATTTTCGGCTACATGATTGATTCTATAATTACCTTCACATCCCTTCAGAAACTATTCTTCTTATTATTTCTGGGGAAAATATCGACCCGACATTACATCATGACTAATAATTTACTCATATACCTGGTCAACTGGTCAACAGATAAGTATAAGGGGAAAGTTGTAGCTTTATAGTTCTTATACTACTGAACTTGATCTTGCCAACTATTCCGGACTATAGCGACGAAGCAGAGATACAAGCACATAGCATATAAGAACCACCTGACGAGAAGTGGAACGCCGCCCCGCCCCCCAACACCCCTTTTTCAATCCCCGCCTCGTTTCCATGTGAATGCCTATGCACGTATGTATGTATGTCGGTATGTCCCGCAGGGCGGCGCCACGGTATTGAGTCCGGAGCACTTTATCCACCTCCCCCGGCTGTTCTTCCAGGACAACTTCGACATCAGCTCCGTGCTTGCTGGCGGGTTGCGGGTTCAGGTGCAGGCGGGGGCGGTGCTGGACCCCGCCACGGCGACCGCGTCCGTGGCCAGCTACCAGAACCACACGGGCTACCGCTACTACAGGCTGCTCGGCTTCAAGGACGTACCCCGGTGCGGGGTGGGGTGCGGGTTGGGGTGCGGGTTGGGGTGCGGGGGTTGGGGTGGGG
>NW_003307551.1:1896941-1897363 GCF_000143455.1 Volvox carteri f. nagariensis | reverse complement strand
TCGGGGGGGGGGGGTGGGAGGTGGGGTGGGTCTGAAATCTCAGCAGGGCCGGCGGTTTCAAAGTGTCGTTCGAACTCAGCACTGTGGTGGTGGCTTGGTGGGGGTATAGGGTGGTGATGGTGGGGTGGGTAGTGGGGGCAGGGGCGGGGCCGGGGGGTTAGGTGGTGGTCATGTGGGGGGGTACACTCGGCCGAGTAGGGGCGGGGGTTGTCTGCCATTGTGTGTGTGTGTGTGTATTGTAGTGTGTATTGTGTGGCCCTTAGAGCCTCTCCCAACCCCTCCCCCGCCCAACCTGACCGAGCCTGACCCCCGACTGCAGGCGTTACGCTGGCTGGCGTGTGGTGGCCTGGGACAAGGTGGCGGCTGACATGGTCCGGGTGCGCCTCTCCCCTCCGCCGCCGCCGCCGCCGACGCCGCCGGAC
>NW_003307551.1:1892739-1896535 GCF_000143455.1 Volvox carteri f. nagariensis | reverse complement strand
TCCGCCGCCCCCGCCCCCGCTCCCGCCGCGGGGTCGGCCCCGGGCGGGGGCTGTCGGCACCGCGGGGGCCCTCTTCACCCGCCCCGCGGCCGCGGGAGGGGGTCTGGGGGCTGCTGCTCGGGCTCCCTCCCCGGGGGATGAGGGTGAGGGTGGGGAGGAGGAGGAGGAGGAGGAGGAGCGGGCTGCAGGTCGGACCATGATGTGCCTTCGCGGGGGCGTCCACATGCAGCAGCGGCACAAGCGAGGAGAAGCGGCGAGGGGGGAGGGAGAGGCAGAGGCGGAGACGCCGCCACACGTTGTCGGGGCAGCGGCGCCGCCGTCAGGCACTGTCGAGGTGCCACCCGGCGGCGGTGGTGATGGTGGTGCGGCGGCGGCGGCGGAGGCGGCCGGCAGGGTTGCACCTGGCGGTGTCGTAGTTTGCCGGGGGGAGGACACCGCTGCTCAGCTTCATTCTGTGCGGACGCGGGGCGGCGTCCCGGAGATGATGGTCGGCGATGTACGGCAGAGGGATGACGTGGCCGGGGGATCTGGAGGCGGCAGCGACGTCGCCAGGCGGCTGCAAGCGGGGCATGTGTACGGGGCTTGTAGTGCTGCAACCGCGGCCGGCGGGGAGGAGGAGGAGGAGGACGTGGAGGAGGACGGCGACTCCGACGCCGTCGCTAGCCCGTCGGCGAGGCGCCGTCGGCCCGCCGCCAGCACGGCTGTCGTACAAAGAGTTGACAGCGGCGCTCTGCCGTGCCATCACCACCACCACAACGCTCATGACGCAGGGCTGCTGCCGTACCAGCCCATTCGCAGGGCGACTACGGCAGGCCAGGGAGCGCCGCCGGCGCCGTCGTCGTACCGCACTGCCACTTCCACCGCCGCCGCTACCGCCAGCAGCGGCTTCCGCCACGTGGCGCCCAGTACGGCGGAAGTACGGCGCATCATGGAGGCCGGCGTGGCCGCTGCGTCTGCTCGTTTGGAGGTCCCCGTTTCCCGGATCCGCAGCGTCGTGAGTCAGAACCCTAGTGTCGTACGACCCGACAAGGGTCGTGTTTACCTGCAGAAACCCTTCGTGGAAAGCACCTTGGCGGTGGCGGCGCCGCCACTTGCCGTACAGGTGGGTCAAAGGGGGGGTTGGGGTAGAAAGGGGCAGGGGGAAAGGGGCTGGTGCGGGGGGAGTCCAGGTAGGGGGAGAGAGGTCTGTCGGAGCCGGGGGGGGAGGGAGGGAGGTACTGAGGACCTTGATTCCCCCCCTCCTGGAGCCCGGCTAGCAGCTCCCGATAAGCCCTTCTCTATCTCTCTCTCCCTCTTCCCTCCCCGCCTTCTGCTTACACTGAACACTCTTTCCTTGGCAGCAGCTTCACTTGGTGGTTCGTCTCTCCCCCCACCCTCCCGGCCCAGGTGGTGATCAGCTCTGGCGGCCATCTAGACCCGTACCCCCACCCCACCAAGGTGACGCTCTCCAGTAACGGAGCCCACAGCAAGTCCGAGTACCTGCTGCGGCTCACCGCCCCCATGAAGCACAACCGCTCGGGGCACCTCATTGTGGGATGGAGTGCGCTGGGGAGGCAGCAGCTGCTCATGCACCTGGCGCCGCCGCCAGTGCCGCCGCCGCCAGTGCCGCCAGCGCACGGAGGAGGGGGAGGAGGCAGCGATGCGGCTGAAGAGGCGGCCGACGATGGCGATGCCGTACATGAACAGCCACGCGAGAATGGGGGCCGGGTGTTGCCGCCGCCGCCGCCGCTGTTGCGGGAGGTGTGGGGGGTCTCCAGGGGGCCCACTGCGGGTCGAGGTGGCGGCGGGGGGGATGTAGGCGATGCAGGTCTGTGGGAGGTAGCGGCGGGGCGGCAGGGGAGGGGAGGGGAGGTGGAGGTGGAGGGGCAGGAAGAGGAACAGGAGGATGGAAGAAGTGAAGGACGCGACCCTGACCGCGACGAAGCGGCGGCTGGTGGCGGCGGTGTTGGCGGCGGTGTTGGCAGTGGTGGCGGCAGCGGCGTCGGCGGCGGCGGCGGTGGGTCCGCATCTTCCCCCCTGGAGTTTCCGGAGATGTCGAAGCTGCGGCGTCAGGCGGCGGCGCTGCCTCACGAAACCGACCAACAGCTCGAGGTGCCGCCGTCGCTTCAGTGCTTCCGGGCCGCCGCCGCCGCCGCCCTCTCCGGGTCCCCCAGATCCTTGTTGGCGGTGTCGGGATCTCAGACGAATCAGAGTCTTGAAGACGACGGCGGCCGCCGCTCCTCTGCCGTACAGAACGGGCTAGCGGGTTCATCATCCGCGGCGGCGGCGGCAAGTCGCTCGGCCAATCCTGCCGCCGTCGCCGTCGCCGGGCTCCCGGGCGGTTCAGGTTCTACAGACGCGCCGGCCGATCACCGCATAGGCCTGCTGGCGGTGAGGTGGCCGCTGGAGGCGGCGGCGGCGGCGGCGGCCACAATGTCTATTTCCCCCCCGCCATTTGCCGCTGACACGTGTCGTATGCTATCGCGGCAGCGACAGCAGCCAGCGGCGACGGCAGCGGAGATGGCAGGGGAAGGGCAGGAGGAAGGGGGACTTGGCGGACGCCGGGGCGCCTCACCGAGCCCGCTACTGCGGCTGTTCGTACCGCCGATGGCGCGACGGCGGCGGAGCTCTCGGCTGCAGCGGCCCCGTGCAGGTGCATGGGCGCATCCCTGCTGGCCGCCGCTGCAGGATCCGTACGGCGTTCATGGCGCTTCTCGCCCCTCCCACCACCCATATCTTCAGCCGCCCCTGGGCCACCCCCAGCACCCCCAGCACCCCCGCCACCCCCGCCACGCACGAAAGCACTCCCTACCGGATTCTGTCCTCAACGCCGCCGAACAGCTCCTGCATCTGTCAGGTCAAGTGGTACGCAGCGGCAGCAACAGCAGCGGCAGCAGCAGCGAGGAAGACGAGGCCGGCGGAGGCGGAGGCGGAGGGGCCGCCGCTGGCGGCGGAGGCGGAGGCGGTTCTAGCGGTGACGACGAAGGAGACGTGTACATGCAGTACATGCAGTGCACCAGGCACGGCGGGGAGAAGCTGGATGTGGTGTACAGCAGTGCTAAATGTTTGGAAGGCGGTGCGGGGTGCGGCGGCGGCAGGGCTCTACGTGTACGAGGAGAGGGAAGAGAGGGCGGGGGAAGAGGCGGGAAGGAGCCGGCGCGTGGCGGTGTTACTAAGTCCTCTTGCAAGAGAACCGATGGTGTTGAGCTGGCGGCGGAGGGGGGGCCTAGGGCAGCTGTAGCGGTGCTCGGGGAGGTTAGCACGCAGGAGGACACCGCTGCCGCTACTGCTGTTGGCGGAGGTGGTGGCGGCGGCAGGGCGGCGGAACAAGGTGCTACAGCCGGTGACGGAAGTGAGGACGAATGGGCCTTTCGGCGGCGGCGGGCGGCCGTACTTTCGGCACGCCGGGCCGCCGTCGGGGGTGCGCCGCTGCCGCTGCCGCTGCCGTCGCCCTCCCACCCGGCCCTAAGCTCCCCAGACCCGCACAAACCGCTCGTGGACCAGCACCAGCTGCAGCGGCAGTTGCAGCACTTGCTCGGCGGCCAGGCAGGCGGACGGTTATCGTGTCGTGAAGGGCCTGATGCAGCCGACACGGAGCATGCGGGTTTGCCATTGCCACGTGCGGCAGCCCGAGGGGACCACGCCGCCGGGCGCTCGGCCCATGGCCCGCCGGCAGCGCTGGGAAAGGAGCCCGAGGGGGCGGCGGCGGCGACGGCGGCAGTTACGCCGCGCGACTCGACCTCCGCTGCGCCTCATAATGAGGCGGGGCGGGGTAGGTCTGCAGACGCCGCCGCAATGGTGGCCACACGCGGCGGCG